>NW_016823529.1:88054-92220 GCF_001698545.2 Rhinopithecus bieti
TTTTTTTTTTTTTTTTTTTTTCTGTAGTTCTCTTTATTACTGGCTAAATGTACTGCCAAGGCTTTTCTTGTTTTTTAACTTTGGTCTGAAATACTTAAGCCTATCACACGTTCCCCCTTGTTTTCTCTCTTATGAAGAATTTTATTGTGACAATCATCACGTAATCACCTAAAATGTATTTTTCCAATTTGACTTATGCTTGCAGACTCCAGTGTTGTCTCATTATTTCTATCATAATATTACTTAAATAGTCACACACTAAAAATAAGCTCCTCATGCTTATCACTCTTTATGCAACTATACAACTAATTAATAAATTAAATGCAAACAAAATTACAGAGCCAATAAATTCAGATGATCAGCATTAATCCATCATAATTTAATATGATGGATTATGTTGCTTTGCTAAAACTAAATCACCATTATCGAATTTAATAGTAGAAAGATGTGGCCTTCACTTTAATTCTATATTTCATCTATTTCTGTATTTTGACTTCCATACAGAGAATGTCTGTTTACATAAGAAGGTTGTGCACAAATAATAACTTTATGGCTTTGCTTGTGACTTCAAGATAATCAGAGCATACATGTAAATAAAACTCTTCCAGTGAGCAATCTTCAAATGCCAATTTTAATTAGGCACAATGACACCTGTGTCGACCTGTTTCCCAGGCAGATGGGACAGCAAATGCACAGGTTCTAAGATGGAAGTCTGCTTAGGGAAGGAACTCAAGGGACAGCAAGGAAGCCAGTGCAGCAGGACATCACTCTTTTTTCTGATACCAGAATGCAGTCCCTTCTTGTTGACAGTATCACCATAGAGTTAGGTACTTCTAATCACTCAAGTGCAAGAAAACCACATAATCAAGTGCTAAAAAAATTAAATAGGCTTGACTACACTGACTACTATATACCCATGGGGATATATTTAGTATAATTCCAAAGTGAAAGCTGAAATATTTCCAGAAGGAAAATAAGTTCTCTTAAGTTAGAATTTATAAGTGTTTACCATACAAGGAATCAGGTATCATGCTTAACTTGTAGCAAAACATATCCATATGATAGATAACTAGCAATATGATCTATCACTAACAGACATTGGATACATGAATGGGAAATTATTAAATTTACTCAAAAGAAATTTTCTCAATTGGGGTCACCTCAAAATCTACATTTTACTTAACATTAAAGATCTTCCTAGATTTTTCGTTTTATTTTGGTAATTCCAGGAGAAAGTGCCTGAGTGAAAACTCACTCTGTTCCAGTAGCCACATCTAATCTCTTAGAAACTTAAGGAACCTTGAGTATCATCGATTCCAACTCTTCCATTTTAAAAATGAGGAAATTGAAGCCCAGAGTAGCGTGATGCTTTATCCAAGGTCACACAACAAAGTTTCACAGATGGGACTGGAATCCACAGCTTCTGGATCAACTTCCACATTCTTTCCATTGTTTATGCACTTGACTTTTTGTCTCCTGGACCACATGACTTAGAACACGTATTCTCAAACATTAGCATGAATGAGAATCACCTGGAAGGTTTGTTAAAAATATAGATTGCTGAGCCTCACCCCCAGAGACCCTGGTTCAGTATGTCGTGGGTGGCGCCAGAGAATGTGCATCTCTGACAAGTTCCCAGGTGATACTGATAATGCTGGTCCAGGGACTACACTTTGGAAATGCTTTCTTAGAAGGTAATGAGCTAAGTAATGTTTTGATTTTACTCAAAAGTGTGACAAGTGGAACAAAATGAATTTTTACCCACGCACCTTCCCCTGGAATCACCAAGATGAAGATAAAACTCCAAAGGCTGTTTAATGTTTGAGGTGATCCCAGTTGAGCAAAATTCTTCAATTGAGTAGATTTAATTATCTCGGTTAATATCTAATAGGCATTGTTTTTTCTTACTCAGCAGTTCAATAATTAAGCATGATTCTCATTGGAGACAAAGAACAGAATTAAAGATAGTATAGTACTTGTTAATACTGATAAGCCTTTTGCCCTGTGGAAAAATTGAAGTAGTATTTCTATCTTATCTAAAGTAAGAAAATGGTTTTATTATTTGAGTATTAATAATTATGCCAAAATAAAGTATTTTTTACCTGACCCAAGTAGTAGATGCAACACATTTGGAAAAGAATTATTTGAAATCCTTGGGTTAAAAAATGTTTTATGCTGAACATTTTGACTTTGAGAAGTGAATAAACAAATCTTCCAGGAAATCCTCCTTCCACTTGAACCTATTTTATCCCAGGCCTAGATGTGCACTTCTCCAAACTTTAGAATGTATTCAAATCACCTGGGGATTTGATAAAACACAGATTCTAATTCAGTGGGTCTGGGGTGGAACCCAAGGGTCTGTATTTCTAATAAGTTTCCAGATGAGGCCTATGCTACTGGTTTATGGACTCTGCCTTGAGTACAAAGGGTCTATACAGCTCTGCTCCCAACAGGTAACCAAGGCTTGCTCTATGACCACGTTCTTCATAACCCATTCCTTTCTCTTTGTCTTCATCTACCACATCTGAACTGCTTTAGCCCAAGCTCCCCAGCAAGATGAGAACCACTGTGCCCTACCTTGAGAATGGTGCAGGGCTTCCCAGTGCCAACCAATGAGGCTTATAATATTATAACTATATAGCAATAACATTGTAACTATTACATAGTTATAATAGTTATAATCTTTGAATTATATTATAATATATTATAATATAATTCAATGATTCTCCAGGTATGCTCTGCTTCGGCATCCCTTTGAGTTCCTCTTTGTTACTCTGGCTTTGGCCCTAGCCAGCTTTCTATTGGAACCTATTAAGTCATTGCCACGTGATAACTTGTTCTACCCCTGTCTGAAGATATCCCTAGTTTATTTGCTCTCAAACAATAGACCATCTGTTCAAACATTGTTTCTCTGGGTTTCCACACTCTTTCCCGAGGTCATGACTCATGGTTTTGTTTAACAAGGCGAGAGTCTAGATCCCTGGGGGCTTTTCTGCTGGCCTAGCACAAGTACTAGACAGTTTTGGTGCTGGCTCCAATGTCTCTCCTGGGCTTTTCTGGGGATACCAACAACCTCACACATCTCCCCACTCAGCTCTTCAAGAACAGTGGCGATTTCTCAATTTTTACTCCTCCTCTGTGCACCCCATGCCCCCAATAGTCACATCTTTGCAGAAGTCATTATCATAAGCAGAAGTAACAATGGTTAACATGACTGAACACTAAACTTGTGCCAAGTACTTTGTATTGTCTCAGATCTTCACAATGAACCCACAAAACAAGAATTATTATTTCCTTTTTAGGGATAAGGAAACTGAGTCTTAGAGATGAGCAAACTTGCCCTGGGCCACACAGATGGAAATGGCAGAGTTGAGATTCAAACCCAGCTCTGTGTGATTGCAAAAACAATATACTACATTGTCTCCCTTAAGGAACTTTGAGGAATATTTTCTCCAATCTAGATCTAGGGACATTTGTCTGGCATTGGGTAGCCTGCACTGATATGGTGGATGGTCCCATCCTGACCATTTAGTGATGTAGAATCCTTTTCATTAGCCAATGACTACTAAGAATCTAAGTATTTATAGTTTGCAGAAAGGAATAGATCAGACTCTGTAGATACCATGCTTGTCTCCTCATACCCACCAAGATACAGCCCACAAAGATAAACTCCATACAGAAACAAGTTGATGTGTGAAGTATAAGCAAATAATTAGAAATTCATTATTTTAAAAAATAAAATTATATTCTTCACATCATACAGAAGTACAGATTCCAAGTCAACAAAAGACCTACAAATCAATCAACAAGCAAATATATATTTAAAATTATTATTAGGAAATGTAGTGTGATAACTTTGTAATCTAGAGGTAAGAAAAGTTATCTTAAGCAAGACCTAAAAAACGGAAACAGGCAAGGCACAGTGGCTCGCGCCTGTAATCCCAGCATTTTGGGAGGCCGAGGCGGGTGGATCACCTGAGATCAGGAGTTTGAGACCAGCCTGGCCAACATGGTGAAACCCCCATCTCTACTAAAAATACCAAAACTAGCCGGGCAGCAGGCACCTGTAATCCCAGCTACTCGGGGGGCTGAGGCAGGAGAATCGCTTGAACCCAGAAGGCGGAGGTTGCAGTGAGCCAAGTGAGCCGAGACCATGCCACTGCACT
>NW_016823530.1:0-2845 GCF_001698545.2 Rhinopithecus bieti
TGAGACAGAGTCTCATTCTTGTCACCCAGGCTGGAATGCAGTGGTGTAATCTTGGCTCACCGTGACCTCTGCCTCCCAGGTTCAAGTGATTCTCCTGCCTTAGACTCCTGAGTAGCTGGGATTACAGGCACCTGCCACCATGCCTGGCTAATTTTTGTATTTTTAGTAGAGACGGGATTTCACCATGTTGGCCAGGCTGGTCTCGAACTCCTGACATCTGGTGATCCTCTCACCTTGGCCTCCCAAAGTGCTGAGATTACAGGCGCTAGCCACCACACCCAGCTGAATCTTTTCTACTCTTGCATCCACCTTGCAGAAAACAAACACCCATTACAAGTGAAAGATTATAAATAGTAACACATAATCGCTTGTAACATTATCTCCTTCACAAAGCATTAAACAGCCAGCACCTAACTCTGTTTGATATGTAGAAGACACAGTATAAATATAGTTTTAGTTAATGAATAAATTACATAGGTATCACCAGATCTGGTTTATGAACCCCTGCCTTTCTTTTGGCAATGTAGAGGCTTCAAAAATTGGCATTTACCTACTTCAGTTTTAGGATTTATAGAACTTAAAGTGAACTGGGAAGGAGTTCCTGTGGTGTGATCATTGAGAATAGTTGGGAATAGTTTCATCAATATCATTGTACCCTCTAATTGAAAATAGAGAAAAAAAAAGAGAAGAAAAAGTCTAGAGTTAAACTACTCAGCTTAAAAATCCCTGGCTGGGCATGGTGGCTCATGCCTGTAATTCCAGCACTTTGGGAGGCCGAGGCGGGCGGATCACGAGTTCAGGAGAACAAGACCATCCTGGCCAACACAGTGAAACCCTGTTCTCTGTTAAAAATACAAAAAATTAGACGGGCGTGGCAGCAGGCACCTGTCGTCCAAGCTACTTGGGAGGCTGAGGCAGGAGAATGGCGTGAACCCAGGAGGCAGAGATTGCAGTGAGCTGAGATCGCGCCATTGCACTCCAGCCTGGGTAACAGAACGAGACTCCGTCTCAAAAAAAAAAAAAAAGAATCCCCAAAAGCTGCTAGAGACATGATAGATAAATCCTCCTCTTTGTAGTTATTTAAGTAAACAAAATATTTTTTAATTTGCCCTTACTATTGATTGCTACAGTTGAAAGATTAGACATCAAAAAGCCTTAATATTCCAAATAACTTAGGAGGGCCTTGTTCATTGTGTGTCTCTAACGTAGAATCATTGTGTGTCAATAAAGTGGGCTGGTTCAGGCGGGATGCAGTGGTTCATGCCTGTAAGCCTAGCACTTTGGGAGGCCAAGGCAGGTGGATCTCTTTAGTCTAGGAGTTTGAGACCAGCCTGGGAAACATGGCAAAACCTTGTCTCTGCAAAAAAATACAAAAATTAGTCAGGCATAGTGGCGTTTGCCTGTATTCCCAGCTACTCAGAGGCTTAGTCAGGAGGATCCCTTGAACCCAGGAGGCAGGGGTTGCAGTGAGCCGAGATCACGCCACTGCACTCTAGCCTAGGCAACAGAGCAGGATTCCGTCTCCAAAAAAAAAAAAATAGGCCAGGAGTGTGGTGGCTCATGCCTATAATCCCAGCACTTTGGGAAGCCAAGGTGGGCGGATCAACTGAGGTCAGGAGTTCAAGACCAGCCTGACCATCATGGAGAAACACCGTCTCTACTAAAAGTACAAAATTAGCCGGGCGTGGTGGCAGATGCCTGAAATCCCAGCTACTCTGGAGGTTGAGGCAGGAGAATCGCTTTAACCTGGGAGGTGGAGGTTGTGCTGAGCCAAGATCACGCCATTGCCCTCCAGCCTGGGCAACAAGAGTGAAACTCCGTCTCAAAAAATAAAAAAATAAATCCCATCTCTACTATAGTACAAAAATTAGCCAGATGTAGTGGTGCATGCCCATAATCCCTGCTACTCAGAGGCTGAGGCACAAGAATCAGCAGAGGTTGCAGTGAGCCGAGATCTTGCCACTATATTCCAGCCTGGGCGGCAAAGTGAGACTGTGTCTCAAAAAGAAAACTTCAACAACAACAAAGCTGCTGGTGGCCAGGTGAGGTGGCTTATGCCTATATTCCCAGCGCTTTGGGAGGCCGAGGTGGGCGAATCAACTGAGGTCAGGAGTTCAAGATCAGGCTAGCCAACATGGTGAAACCTTGCCTCTACTAAAAATATGAAAATTATCCGGATGTGGTGGTTCATACCTGTAATCCCAGCTACTTAGGAGGCTGAGGCAGGAGAATTGCTTGAACCTGGGAGGCAGAGGTTACGGTTAGCCAAGATTGCACGACTGCACTCCAGCCTGGGCGACAGAGTGAGACTCTGTCTCAAAAATAAATAAATAAATAAACAACAAAACTGCTGGTTCATATTGTGTAGTTCCCTGAGCATCTTAGTAGAAAAATAAATAGAAGTGTCAGAAAAAAAAACCCCGGAACATGAACATTACTGACTAAAATTAAAAGATGAATTGCTGTTACAAGTACATGTCCTACAGTTTTTTGTTGTTGTTGTTTTCCTGAGATGGAGGTTCGCTCTTGTTGCCAGGCTGGAGTGCAGTGGCGCAATCTTGGCTTACCACAACCTCTGCCTCCGAGGTTCAAGTGATTCTCCCGCCCCAGCCTCCTGAGTAGCTGGAATTGCCCGCATGCGCCACCACATCCACCTAATTTTGTATTTTTAGTAGAGACGGGGTTTCTCCATGTTGGTCAGGCTGATCTTGAACTCCTGACCTCAGGTTATCTACACGCCCGGCCTCCCAAAGTGCTGGGATTACAGGCGTGAGCCACCGTGCCCGGCCTTTATAGTTATTTTTTCAAGTTCACTTATTATGGCCGGGCACGGTGGCTCATGCCT
>NW_016823531.1:0-596 GCF_001698545.2 Rhinopithecus bieti
GTCTCAAAAAAAAAAAAAAGAAAGAAAACAAAACAAAACTTAATACATACAGTTAAGAACCTTTCTTAAAATGCGAAATCTCTGTTGTTATAGACTGATTGTTTAAAAGGTAAAGAAAAACAGATCAACATGTTAAGAAAACCTACTTCAAACCTAGAGGAGCAGACTCGCCCTGCTTCAGTGCACCTTTGACACTAATGTTCAATTTTTAGAAAAACTGATAAACAATTTCTTTTCAATTCCAACCAATCTCATCATATATAAGACTCCCTTCCGAAGGCTCATCCTTCATAAACCCTCAGCAACTTGCCTAGACATTCCATCATTTTTTTTACCTTCAGTCTTAGCCGTATAAATTTTCATTTTCATATTGGACTCCATTCCAAGTACCATCCAAGCCAGATCCTGTTTAACTTCTGAGATTAGACAAGATTTGGCGCATTCTGGGTGGTATGGCCATAAACTATTTTTTATATTAAAACAATCAATCATTTTATTTTAGGATAAAAATGTATTATCACTCAGATCACGCAAAATTTTGTCAGATAAAAATTATTTTTTGTACATTTTATATATAGAATTACATATACTAAGAA
>NW_016823532.1:0-599 GCF_001698545.2 Rhinopithecus bieti
CCTTCCTTCCTTCCTTCCTTCCTTCCATCCTTCCTTCCTTCCTTCCTTCCTTCCTTTCTTTCTTTCTTTCTTTCTTTCTTTCTTTCTTTCTTTCTTTCTTTCTTTTTGAGATGGAGTTTTGCACTTGTCACTCAGGCTGGAGTGCAATGGTGCGATCTTGACTCACTGCAACCTCCGCTTCCTGGGTTCAAGTGATTCTCCTGCCTCAGCCTCCTGAGTTGCTGGGGTTACAGATGCCTGCCACCACACTCAGCTAATTTTTGTATTTTAGTAGAGATGGGGTTTCACCATGTTGGCCAGGCTGGTCTCGAACTCCTGACCTCAGGTGATCCACTCAGCTTAGCCTCCCAAAGTGCTAGGATTGCAGGTGTGAGCACAGAATGCCTTTTATTCTGCTTTGTGGATGTATAATTAACAAATAAAAATAGTATATATCCAAGATGTACAGTGTGATGTTTTGGTGTAGGTATACATTGTGAAATATTTACCACAATTAAACTAATTAACATCTTTATTTCACATAGTCGTCCTCTTTTCTTGTGAGACTAAAGGTCTACTTTCTTAGCAAACTTCAAGTGTGCAATACATGATTTTTTTTT
>NW_016823533.1:0-4442 GCF_001698545.2 Rhinopithecus bieti
GGTTTTTTTTTTTTTTTGGGGAATTTTATTTTTTGGGTTTTTTTTTTTTTAATTTTTTTTTTTTTTTTTTTTTTTTTTTTTTTTTGAGATAGGGACTCAGTCTGTTGCCCAGGCTGGAGTACAGTGATATGAAAACAGCTCACTGCAGACTCAGTCTCCTACCCTCAAGTGATCCTCCTGCCTCAGCCTCCTGAGTAGCTGGGGCTGCAGGGGTGCACCACCACACCCAGCTAATTAAAAAAAAAATTATTTTGTAGAGATGGAGTCTTGCCAAGTTGCCAGGGCTGGTCTCAAACTCCTGGCCTTAAATGATCCTCCCGCTGTGGTCTCCCAAAATGCCAGGATTGCAGGCATGAGCCACTGTGCCTGGCTTCTGCTAATGCCTTTGCCTGGTTTTAGTATCAGAGTGATACTGGTCTCATAATATGAGTTTGGAAGTGTCCCTATAATCCATTTTGAGTCAATTTTTGCATAATGGGTTTAAGTTTTGGGGTTTTTTTTTTTGGCATATGTATATGAATTGTTTAGTACCATTTCTTGAAAAGACGATACTTTCTCCACTGATTGCCTTCACAATTTTGTTAGGAATCAATTGATGATATTTGTGTGGGTCTATTTCTGTACTTTCTATTCTATTCCTTTATTTTTGTATCTATCTGTCAACCAATACCACACTACCTTGATTATTGTAGCTTTTTCCTTCAATGTCAGTCTTATTCAAACTTTTGAACACAAAAATTAGCTGGATGTGGTGGCACATGCCTGTACTCCCAGTTACTTGGGAAGCTGAGGTGGGAGGATCGATTGAGCCCAAGAGCTCAAACCTGCAGTGACCTGTGATCACGCCACTGCACTCCAGCCTGGGTGACAGAGGAACACCCTGTCTCAGAAAACAAAACAAAACAAAACAAAACCCTTTTTTCCCCCCTGCTATTCTACATCCTCTACATTTTCATGAATTTTAGAATCAACTTCTCAAATTCTATGTTGTAGTGAAATATGTATAACATAAGATCTAGTATTTTAGCCATTTTTAGATGACCATTCTGTGGCATTAACTATATTCAAACTCATGTGCAACCATCACCAGAACTTTTTAATCATCCCAAATTAAACCCTATGCCCATTAAATAACAGCTTCATCCCCTCCCCTCTTCCCAGTGCCCATCAATCACCATTCTATTTTCTGTCTCTATGTACTTGACTACTCTCATGCCTCCTAAAAGTGGAATCATACAATATTTGTCATTTTGTGGCTGACTTAATTCACTTAGTGTAATGCCTTCAAGGTTTATCCATGTTGTAGGATTTGCCAGAATTTTTCTTCACTTTAATATTGAATAATAATATGTGAGTATACCACTTTTTTGTTGTTGTTTGGTTGTTTTTATTTGTTTGTTTTGGTTTTTTATTTTGAGATGGCGTCTCGCGCTGTCACCCAGGCTGGAGTGCAGTGGTGCAATCTGGGCTCACTGCAACCTCCACCTCCCAGGTTCAAGTGATCCTCCTGCCTCAGCCTCCCAAGTAGCTTGGATTACAAGCACCTGCCACCACACCTGGCTAATTTATGTATTTTTAGTAGAGACAGGGTTTCACCATGTTGGCCAGGCTAGTCTCGAATTCCTGACCTCAGGTGATTTGCCCGTCGTGGACTCTCAAAGTACTAGGATTGTAGGTATGAGCCACTGAGCCCAGCCGATACCACATTTTGCTTATCAAATCATCTGTGGATTGATATTTGGGTTATTTTCACCTTTGGGCTATTATGAATAATGCTGCTATGAACATTGGTATACCCAACTTCTTTTTTTTTTCTCTCTCTCTGAGACGGAGTCTCGCTCTGTCACCCAGGCTGAGTGCAGTGGCGTGATCTCGGCTCACTGCAACCTCCGCCTCCTAGGTTCAAGCAATTCTCCTGCCTCAGCCGCCTGAGTAGCTGGGATTACAGGTATGCACTACCATACCCGGTTAATTTTTGTATTTTTAGTGCACACAGGGTTTCACCATGTTAGCCGGTCTGGTCTCGAACTCCTGACCTCAGGTGATCTCCCCACTTTGCCCTCCCAAAGTGCTGTGAATACAGGCATGAGCCACCGCGCCCGGCCCAACTTCTCCATTTTTATAGAAAAAAAAAATGCCAGCTGAGATTTTGACTGAGATTGTATTGAGTTGATAGATCAATTTGGGAGAGAATTGACATCTTAATACCGAGCCTTCCAACACGTAAACCCTTATATCTTTCCATTTACTTAGATATTCTTTCGTTCCTCTCAATGATGTTTTGTAGTTTTCAGTGTACATATCTGACACATTTTTTTTTGGTCAGATTTATCCTCAAGTTTTTCATGCTATTGTGAATGTTTATTTCTTAAGATTTTTATTTCTGACTGTTGCTAGCATAGAGAAATACAGAAGAATTTGGAAATTGGGATTATATCCTGAAACCTCACTAAACTCACATATTAACTCTTTCATAGGATTTTCTACATAAATGATCATGCCACCTGCAAATACAATCTTGCTTCTTTCTTTCTAACCTGAATGGCTTTTTCTTCTTCTTCCTCCTCCTCCTCCTCCTCCTCCTCCTCTTCCCCTTCTTCTTCTTCTTCTTCCTCTTCTTCTTCTTCTTCTTCTTCTTCTTCTTCTTCTTCTTCTTCTTCTTCTTCCTCCTCCTTTTTTCCCCTTACCTAATGGCCCTAGCTACAACCTACAGTCCAATGTTGAATACTATTGCTGACAGCACACATCCTTGTCTTGTTCCTGATCTTAGGGGGAGAGCTTTTGGTCTTTTACTATTAAATATGATGTTAGCTGTATATATTTTTTATAGATGCCCTTTATCAGGTTGAGGAAGTTCCCTTCTATTCCCAGTTTGTTGACAGTTATTATCAGAAATGAACGTTTGATTTTGCCAATTTTTTTCAGCATCTATTGAGATATTTATGTGGTTTTTCTTTCCTAGCTTATTATTATGTGTATTACATTAATTGAACATTAAACCAACCCTATTTGCTGGGCAAATTTCGCTTGGCCATTGTGCATCAGCCTCCTCATGTGCTGTTAAATTTGATTTGCTATAATTTTGTTAAGAATTTATTCATCTAAGTTCAAGAGGATGTTACTCTGTGGTTACGTTCTTTGTACTGTCTTTGTGTGGACTTGGTATCAGAGTAATGCTGGCCTCACAGAATGAGTTAGGAAAAATTCCTTCCTCTTCAATTTTCTGGAAGAGCTTGTGTTGAATTATAATTATTTTTTCCTTAAGGATTTGGTAGAATTCCTGAGTGAAGTCATCTGGCTCTCCAGTTTTCCTTGTTGAAAAGATCTCAGCTATGATTTCAATTTCTTTTTTTTCTTTTTTTTTTTTTGACACGGAGTCTGGCTCTGTGGCCCAGGCTGGAGTGCAGTGGCCGGATCTCAGCTCACTGCAAGCTCCGCCTCCCGGGTTCACGCCATTCTCCTGCCTCAGCCTCCCGAGTAGCTGGGACTACAGGCGCCGCCACTTCGCCCGGCTAGTTTTTTCTATTTTTTAGTAGAGACGGGGTTTCACCGTGTTAGCCAGGATGGTCTCGATCTCCTGACCTCGTGATCTGCCCGTCTCGGCCTCCCAAAGTGCTGGGATTACAGGCTTGAGCCACTGCGCCCGGCCAGTGTTTTCAATTTCTTTAAGAGAAATATGTACTTTCCAGGTTATCTTTTCTTGAGTGTTGTTTAGTATTTGCGTCTTTCCAGGAGTGTATCTATTTCATCTAAGTTGTCAAATTTATTGGCATAAACTTGTTCATAATATTCTTTGGTTATCCTTTTTAATGTCTATAGGATCTGGAATAATGTTATCTCTCTCTTTCTGATATTGGTAATTTGTTTGTTTGAGATGGAGTCTCGCTGTGTTGCCCCGTGATCTCAGCTCACTGCAACCTCCAATTCCCAGGTTCAAGCAATTCTCTTGCCTCAGCCTCCTGAGTAACTGGGATTACAGGTGCCTGCCACCTTGCCTGGCTAATTTTTCTATTTTTAGTAGAGACAGGGTTTCACCATGTTGCCCAGGCTGATCTCGAACTACTGACCTCAGGTGTTTCACCCGCCTCGGCCTCCCGAAGTGCTGGGATTACAGGCATAAGCCACTGCACCCGGCCTCTAATATTGGTAATTTGTGTTTTCTCTTTTTTTCCTGATCGATATGGCTAGAGGTTTGTGAATTTTATTGATCTGAAAGTTTCTAATATTAGCTTCTGATATTTCTACATTTTTCAGTTTTCCGTTTCATTCATTTCTATTCCGGTTTTTATAATTTCTTTTATTCTCTTTGTTTTCTTTGTGATTTTACTTTTTTTTAGTTTCTTAAGGTCGTAACTGATGTTATTGTGATTTTTCTTTCTAAGAAGGCATTTAAAATTATAAACTTCCATTTAAATACTGTTTTAATTTCATCCAACAATTTT
>NW_016823534.1:0-911 GCF_001698545.2 Rhinopithecus bieti
CTCGGAGCGGCTCGGCCCGGCTTCCACCCCGGAGCCCAAGCGCCTTAGCCCCGTCCCAGCGCTTTCTGAAAGACGGGCGACCTCGCACGGAGCCGCGGCAAGGACTCCAGGGTCTGTCGTGAAGCTGGTCAAATCTGCCCCGCACACGGTCAGCGCTCGGTCCACGTCCCGGAAGCTTTCGGACCGGACCTGTCTAAAGAGCGATTTTCAGTCGTGGGTTTTTTGTTTTTGTGGGTTTTTTGAAGTTTGTTTTTTTTGTTGTTCTTGTTGCTCTACAAAAGATTTGTCCCGCAATGGACGGGAACCTTCTCACGGCCACCCGCGCGTCCCCGCAATGCTCCTCAGAGTGACCGGAGGCTGCCGCGCGCCCCGTTCGCCAGAGAAATAATCCCCGAGGAGAAAGACGGCCAGTGTGAAATATCAGCTGTTTCACAAATTCTGAGGTAAAAGAAAAAAAAAAAAAGAAGGGGTCGACCCCCACAGGGGGAAACAGCATGTCCCAACGTCCTGGGCTGAAGCCCGGGGTGCGGGCGGCCGGGAGTGGCGTGTAGAGTACCCGCAGAGTGCCGCCGCCAGTTTCCACAGGCTCGCCCGTCTGCACCTCCGACGCACCCGCTGCCCCGGCGCTGGCTCCGGGATGTCGGGCGGGGACGGGTCCCAGCGACCCCCCACTCTCCGGGCCGGAGACCACAGTCCCTCCCGCCGCGCTGCCGCGCAGGTAGCCAGCCGGCCCTCTGGAGGTGGCCCTCGGGTACCCACGAGAGCCGGAAACCAGCGGCGTCCCGGACCGCCTGCTCCGCGCGCAGAGTCCCCACGCCCGCGGAGGGCGCCGCGCTTACCTCGGCCATCCTGCGACCGCTGCCGTGCTGGGGCTCCCGGCGCGTCTCCCCGGCCCGGGCCGCCCCGCGTCC
>NW_016823535.1:0-360 GCF_001698545.2 Rhinopithecus bieti
TAAGGAAGGGAGGGAGGGGAAGGAAGGAAGGAAGAAAGGAAGGAAGGAAGGAAGGGGAAGGAAGGAGAAGGAAGGAAGGGAAAGGAAAGAAGGAAGGAAGGAAGGAAGGAAGGAAGGAAGGAAGGAAGGAAGGAAGGGGAAGGAAGGAAGGAAGAAGGGAGAGAGGAAAGAAGGGAAGGAGGAAGGAAGAGAGAAAGGGAGAGTGGGAGGGAAGAAAGGATGGAGGGAAGAAAAGAAAAAAGGCTGAGAGAGAAAGAGAGAAAGGAAGGAAGGAAGGAAGGAAGGAAGGAAGGAAGGAAGGAAGGAAGGAAGGAGAAGGAAGGAGAAGGAAGGAGAAGGAAGGAGAAGGAAGGAAGGAAG
>NW_016823536.1:0-912 GCF_001698545.2 Rhinopithecus bieti
CATGATCATGATATATCTTTCCATTTATTTATGTCTTTGAATTCTTTCATTAGTAATTTGTAGTTTTCACATACAGATTCCATGCCATTTAAATATATTTATACTGAAGTATTTCATATATTTCAATGCTATTGTAAATGGTATTTTTCTTTAAATTTTAAATTCCAACTGTTCATTATTGATATATGGAAAACAATTGCCTTTTTAATGTTAACTTTCTATCTTACGACCTTGCTATACTTGCTTATTACTTCCAGGATATTTTTATTTTTTGTATAGGCTTTGGGATTTTATTCATAGATAATCATGTCACATGCAAAAAACATTTTTGTTTCTTCCTTTTAATCTATACACATTTATTTCTTATTCTTGTCTTATTGTGCTACCTAGGACTCCAAGTACATGTAGAATAGGAGTGATAAGAGAGGCTCTTTTTGCCTTGTTCTCAACCTTGGAAGAAGGCACCCATACTTAAGTCCAGTCTTAAGTATAATGGAAGCTATGGATTTGTTGTAGATGTTCTTTATCGAGAAATTTCCCTGGTGTTTTCAGTCTTCCAAAAGTTTTAATCACACACGTGTTAGATTTGTCAAATGCTTTTACTGCATCTATTTATATGATTATGTGATTTCCTTCTTTAGCCTGCTGACGTGATCGATGTTGATTAATTTTCAAATGTTGAACCAGCATTGCATAAATGGAAAAGAATCTCACTTGGTTGTGGTATATAAATTTTTAAATACATTGTTGGATTCAATTTACTAATATTTTCTTGAGGAGTTTTGTGTCCATGTTTATGAGAGATACTGGTCTGTAGCTCTTCTTTCTTGTGATGTCTTTATTTGATTTTGGTATTAGCATAATGCTGGACTTATAGAATGTGTTAGGAAGTATTTTCTCTGCTTCTATTTT
>NW_016823537.1:0-910 GCF_001698545.2 Rhinopithecus bieti
CAACTCTGTGGAAGCAGCACTGTATTAGACACTGTACGAGGACTGAAGAGGCATTCGAGACACATCCCCTGCTTTAGGGACCACCTCCTAGCTTGCATTTGTGACAGGAGTCATGTTTCTGTGACTTAACTATAGACCCCAGAACCAAGTGTGAATTGGCACGCTTTAGGTGCGCATAAGCTCTGCACAAATCCTAAGAAAGAGCAAGATAATTATAGGCTCAATTCATATGGGGAAGTTTTTATGAAAACAGCTTTTAGCCAATTCCTGAAAGAAAATATTTTACTTGCAGAAAATGTTCTGCTGGAGAATAACTAGTTGAAGGGCTTTGGCGGCAAGGGGCCCTGGACACATGTTTATGGAAGTAGAAAAAAAGACACAGAATAGAAACAGAATTGAGGACCCTTCAGGGAGAGGAGTAAGGAAAAGTGCTAGCGCAGCAAGCTGATAAAAATGTATCTGCTCTGTATTTAAAGTTAATTCCATCTCTTGATTTTTTCATATTATTAATTGTATTATATTTGTTAGTATAGTATTATCCATCTTATTGTCCCATATATTATGACATTTCCCCCATATGTGAATGTATTACCACATAGAAGGAAATGACCTCATTTTCCTAATATATAATTAGACACATGAGTTTATTCCTTTACAAGCAAAAATGTGTCTCCTCCATTAAATATTAAAACGAATAAAACCATAAAATATTCCAGAGTTGAATCTTGCAGCTCAATACTCAGAAATGTTGCTAATTTGCACATTTTATGTGGTACTGAAGACTCCCACATTAAGGAGTGTTTTTATTGTCTGCTTGGTCAGAGACCTCAGTGTTTTGATGAAAGTTCCTTCTTAGGAGGCCACTGTTATCAAATCAACTTTGCAGAGAAAACTTATGAAAACACAAAGC
>NW_016823538.1:0-596 GCF_001698545.2 Rhinopithecus bieti
TTTTGTGGAATCTGCAAAGGTATATCTTGGAGCGCTTTGAGGCTTAAGGTGAAAAAGGAAATATGTTCAGATTAAAACTAGAAAGAAGCTTTCTGAGAATCTGCTTTGTAATGAGTGTATTCATCTCACAGAGTTACACTGTTCTTTTCATTGAGCAGTTTGTTAACATTGTTTTCTAGGAATCTGCAATGGGATACTTTGGAGCGACTTTAAGCTTACATTGACAAAGGAAACACATTCATATAAAAAGTAGAAATAAGCTTTATGAGAAACTGCTTTGTGATTTGTTAATTCATCTCACAGAGTTACACGATTCTTTTCATGGATCAATTTTAGCACTGTTTTCGGGTATCTGAGTAGGGATATTTTGGATAGCATTGAAGCCTAGGGTGACAAAGAAATTATCCTCAGTTAACAACCAGAAAGAAGCTTTCTGAGAAAGGCTTTTGGGGTGTGTGAACTCATCTCACAGAGTTACACCTTTGTTTTCATGGAGCAGTATGTTAACACTGTTTTCATGGAATCAGCAAAGAGATACTTGGGAGCGCATTGAGGCCTAGGGTGAAAAAGGAAACATCCTCAGATAAAACTACAAA
>NW_016823539.1:0-1245 GCF_001698545.2 Rhinopithecus bieti
AAGAAAATCAGGAGGCACATAGAGGCCTGATGAACAACATGGGTCCTGCCAGGTAGGGAGTTTTAAGCAAGGGGGTAACAGAACCGAATTTCCCTTTTTTACTCTTTTGAGAGAAAGGGTCTCACTCTGTCACCCAGGATGAAGTGCTGTGGTGCGATCATAGCTCTCTGCAGCCTCCAACTTCTGGGCTAAAGGTAACCTCCCACCTCAGCCTCCCAAGTAGCTAGAACTACAGGCATGCACCACCATGCCCAGCTAATTTTTTTAATGTTTTTGTCACAGGGTCTCACTAGGGGCCCTCAGCAATGCTCCTGCCTCAGCCTCCTGAAGCACTGGGATTACAGGTGTGAGACACCATACTCGGCCTTCCTTTTTAAAAAAAACACCTTCTGACTTTTCATTGTGTGTCCATTCGTACACTTTTGATTTTTTACCCTAAGCAGATTTTAGCTTAAAAAAATACATCATCAATTCTAAGATGCATCCTTTCACATTTTAACATTCCTGAAATCAGGATGCATCTAACAGTTGGTGATGTGTCAGCTTAAGTGTCAGCACTTTTCCTTTCTTACTGATAAATAATGGTGATTCTTACTGTCACAGCCTTGTAGGTTTGATAAAACAAGGTCATTTTAAACAAATATTTTGTTGGTTTTAAGATCACCTATCACTTTGCCCAAATTTTCATTCACATTTTTATTCAAATTCTCCTTTCCCAGCATGATGGCAAAATAAAAATCTATAAAGATCCAGAGTAAAAAATTTACCGACGAGACACAAAGTTAAAAGATAAGTAAAAGAACGAGAAAAAAGTTCAATAAAAAAAAGTTGACAACAGACCTTTATCAAAGAACACATCTATGTGTTATGAAGGGTTCCTATAAACTGAAAAGGAAAGAAACTACAAACTAACGGAAAAAGGAAATGAAAAACTTTACAACAGGTCCCAACGTCCAATAAAACGAAGGGAAGATGCTCCATCTCACTAGCATTCAAAGTTACATAAATTTTTTAAAAATAATAGGGCATCAGCGGGGTGCAGTGGCTCACGCCTGCAATCCCAGGACTTTGGGAGGCCGAGGCAGGAAGATCACAAGGTTAGGAGTTCGAGACCAGCCTGACCAACATGCTGAAACCCGTCTCTGCTAAAAATATTTAAAAAATTAGCCGGGTGTGGTGGCGCTTCCCTGTAATCCCAGCTGCTCGGAAGGCTGAGGCAGGAGAATTGCTTGAACCTGGGAGGCA
>NW_016823540.1:0-2702 GCF_001698545.2 Rhinopithecus bieti
TAATTAATTTAATAAATTAATTAACAATGAATACATAAGTAAACCAATGGAATAAATAGATATAATGGGAATTAGGAAAAATAGCTAATTGGCAAGGTATATGTATCTTGGAAATCAGGTCAGGGGAATGAAGATTGATTTCAAGAATATTGTACTCACTTATTTATTTCTTTGGTTATCACTTTTTAAGGGTGACTTACCTTACATCATGTCTTATAAAGCTGCTTTAACAAAATTGGCATCTCCTCATAAACTGTGAATATGTAGACACTGAATTGACATGCTCTGAGACAGAACTCATCAGGTCATTGGAACAATGACTAGATAGAGTACATATCACAAGTATTTCAGGTGTGCTCTTAATCTGTATGACTTTTACTGCATAAACTGAAGGAATTGGCAGAAACTACATTTTGCAGCTGTTCTGTTACATTCCTTTCAGGAGTTGGAATAGATGAAATAAATGAATGTCTAATACATACCTTGCCCTGACAGAACAATTTTGTATAGCACTCTGAACAAAATCCCTTTCATAATATTAACATATATTGAAAATCCCTCTCACAACGAAAAGCAAATCCATTATCTTATTCCAACATAACTTATAAAGTAACTATTTAAGTAATGGATATTTTCATTTGAAGCTTTTTTAATAAAACAGACTTTATTTTTTAAGAGAAGTTTCAGGTTTGTGAACAAATTGAAAGGGATGTACAGAGATCTCCTTTATTCCCTCTTCCCCCGATATATGCATGGCTTCTCCTATTATAAACATGTCCCACCACAGTGGTACATTTGCTGCAACTGATGAACCTACATCGACACATCATTATCACTCAAAGTCCATAGTTTACATGAGTTTATTCTTGGTGTTGTAAATTCTGTGAGTTTGGACAAATGTATAATGCCATGAATCTACCAGTGTAATATCATATAGAGTAATTTCGCTGCCCAAAACATACTTTCTGCTCTCTGCTCTATTTACATATACCTTTTTTTACCCTAACCCCTGACAACCACTGATCTTTTTATTGTCTCCATGGTTTTACCTTTTTAAGAATGTCATATAGTTGGAATTAAACAGTATGTTGCTTTTTCAAAGTGGCTTTTTCACTTAACATTAAATTAAGTTTTCTTCATGTCTTTTCATGGTTTGGTAGCTCATTAATTTTTAGCACTGAATGACATTCCACTGTCTAGATGTCATAAAATAGCTTATCCATTTACACACTGAAGGACATCTTAGTTGCTTCCAAGTTTTTCTGAGTATGAATAAAGCTGCTATGATCATTTGTGTGCAGATTTTGCGTGTACACAAATTTTGTTTTAATTTTGGATCAATACAAGTACTGCAATTCCTGTATCATATGATAAGAGTACGTTTAGTTTTGTAAGAAACCGCCAAACTGCATTCCAATGTAGCTGTACTGTTTTACATTCCCACCACCAATGAATGAGAATTTCTGTTACTCCAAATGCTCATCAGCATTTAGTGTTGTCATTGTTCTGAATGTAGGCCATCCTAAATAAGTGTCTGGTGGTAACTTATTGTTGTTTTAATTTGTATTTTCCTGATTATATATGATGCGGATTATCTTTTAATATGATATTGGCCATCTATATATCTTCTTTGGTTAGGTATTGTTAAGGTCTTTGTCCTATTTTTCAATCAAGTTGTTGTTTTATTTTGTTGAGTGTTAAAAGTTCTTGATATATTTTAGATACAGGCATTTTTTTAAAAAATAAATATTATTTACTGGTTATGTTAAACCCCATATTGCCTTCTATAGGATAACAACAACTATTTTGTTGGTGTCTGGCCATACAGATAAAATAAACTAAAGCAACTGTCAAAGTGGTCAAATTATTAGCTCACTCATTTAAAAGACTAAGTGCAAAAGGTTGGAGACATTTTTAAAACATGTGAAACCTAAATAAATGCAAACTTACATGTAAAATAAAACAAATAGTGTTGAATTCTATGATAGTAAGAACACATAAAACTACATGTCATAGAATCAATAATAGCAAGTGCAGAATATACAGAAACAAGATTGTTTATTTGCATTCTGCATTAAAATCAAATTGATAATGGGCTGAAAATGTAACAAAACATGCTACGACTCCCAGTGCTTGTGTCACAGATTTATCCATAGGTTTCATATATTCTGTTTCTGTATTAAGAACTTTGCTCTTTTAATTATCACTGTCAGAACATTAATTGAGAAATGCATCTTATATAACAACAGGAGCCACTAAAAGATTTCTTAAAATAAAATATAATCACTCTTAAAAAAAAAAAAAAAAAGAGCACTAGTCTATATAAAAGTTTATCTTTCTACCAATATTTAACTAGAATTGGCTCTCTTGTCCCCTTTATTATAACAGATATTTGAAGTCTACAGGCCTCATCCTTGCTGACAATGAGAAATTATCTATCTCTAAGGTAGCATTTTTTACTTTATGTATCCAGTAGCATTTGAGTCCTAAATTGGGCCAATTAGAATGTGTCTGCATAAGAACTTGATTCACTTAAATGTATATCAGTAGTCTGAGTGCCTAAAATAATATTTTAGGTATTTCTCCCAGGCAAATAAAATGTGCATTCACACAAAGACACGTGGACATTGTTTTATGAAAGATTTATATAAAGTAGCTTAAAACTGGAAATAATCCAAAAGCTCACCAAAAGATGAATGAAT
>NW_016823541.1:0-1283 GCF_001698545.2 Rhinopithecus bieti
TGAGGTGGAGGCTCTAGGCACGGCCGCCATGTTCTCTGTTTGTCTTTGTGTCTTGTGTCTGTTCATTCTCCACCAACCCCGGCACAGTCCCCGATATTAGCAAGCTTCTCAATGAAAACAGTGCTGTAACTCTGTGAGCTGAATTCACCTACGACAAAGCAGTTTCTCCGAAGGCGTCTCTGCAGTTTTTATTTGAGTATATTTCCTTTTTCACCCTGGGATTCAACGATATCCAAGGTATCACTTCTGAGATTCCACAAAATCAGTGCTAGCAAACTCCTCCATGAAAGAGTGGTGTCACTGTGAAATGAATTCACACATGACAAACCAGTTTCTCAGAAAGCTTCATTCTGCTTTTTATCTGAGAATATTTCGTTTTTCACCGTAGGCCTCAAAGTGCTCCCAAATATCACTTTACAGAGTCCACGAAAACAGTGTTAGCAAACTGCTTCAAGAAGAGAAATATGTACCTCTGTGAGATGAATTCACATGTCACAAAGAAGTTTCTCAGAGAGCTTCCTTCTTGTTATTATTTGAAGATATTTCCTTTGTCCTCGTAGGCTTCAATGCGATCCATATAATCCCTTCTCTGATTCCCCAGAAACAGTAGTAACAGACTGCTCCATAAAGTAACATTTTAACTCTCTGAGATGAATTCACACGTCATAAATCAGTTTCTCAGAAATCTTCTTTCTAGTTTTTATCTGAGGACCTCTCCTTTTTCACCATATGCCTCAACGTGTTCCCAAATATCATGTTACGGATTCCACTAAAACTGTTAGCAAACTGCCTCATTGAGAGAAAGGTGTAACTCTGTGAGATGAATTCACAGGTCACAAATAAGTTTCTCAGAAAGCTTCTTTCTATTTTTTATCTGAGGTTATTTCCTTTGTCAATATAGGTTTCAATGCGTTCCAATATATAGCCTCACAAATTCCCCAAAAACAGTGGTATCTGACTGCTCCATGAAGTGAAATTTTAATGCTGTGAGATGAATTCACACATCACAAAGAAGTTTCTCAGAAAGCCTTCTGTCTCGTTTTTATCTGAGGACATTTCCTTTGTCACCGTAAGCTTCACTGGGCTAAGAAATATGCCATTGCAGATTTCATGAAAACGGTGTTAACAAACTGATCAATGAAAAGAAAGGTGTAACTCTCGGAGTTGCAGTCACACATCACAATGCAGTTCGTCAGAACGCTTCTTTCTCGTTTATATTTGAAGATACTTCCTTCGTCAATGTAGGCTTCAATGCGATCCAAAATATCCCTTTCAGATTCCCC
>NW_016823542.1:0-1075 GCF_001698545.2 Rhinopithecus bieti
TGCAAATCTCTGAAAGCTAATGATGCCTGGGTTGCAGTCTAAACTATATTATTTTCTTTTCTAAAATGCCAGGGGCAAGTTGACTTTTAGAGTTAATTTCTTTCACTTATATAAAATGGTAATGAGAGTTAAATTATATTTAGGCACCTAGTACAATACCTAGCCTGTAATAAACTCTCTGTAAATGCTTGTTTCCTCCCTCTGTTGCATAAAACAACTACAAGATGAAAAACTATGTCACCAAAAACAAAATTCTAAGCCCCACAACCAACAGAATGGACCCCTTCTTTCGGCCAAGAGCATTCTAAAGGAAACCTGAAATATTAGTTCAGGCCTTGATGGAAATGGGTGGTTGGATATGTATTATTATACTTTCCTCCCTTTGATATTTAGGCTGACCAGCATTAGCATTAAAACAGAGACCTGAAGACTGACAGAAGAGACTCTTTAAGCCTGATAAGAAACATTTACAATTGATTCTCTCTAAAGCCTGCTACCTGGAGGCTTCATCTGCATAATAAGAACTTGGGTCTCTATAATCCCTTATCTTAACCCAGACATTCCTTCTATTGATTCCAAGTCTTTAAATAAATTCTTTCCGCCAATTGCTAATCACAAAATCTTTGAATCCACCTACTACCTGGAAGCACCCCCACAACACACACACAATGGCTTCAAGTTGTCCTGCCTTTCTGGACCAAACCAAAGTACATTTTCCATTTATCTATTTATGTCTTTTGTCTCCCTAAAACGTATAAAGCCAAGCTGTAGTCCAACCACCTTGGGCACATATTGTCAGGATGTCTTGAGGTTGTGTCATGGACATGTCCTCAACCTTGGCAAAAGAAACTTCCAAATTGATTGAGACTTGTCTCAGATACTTTTTGGTTTACAACTGAAAACAATATAGGTTAGCTATACATCTGTTCTGGTGTCAATGCCAGAATAATTTGTCACAGTCAATTTTTATTACCGTGATTCAAACCATGATAAAATTATAACTTAAAAATTTTATAAGATAGATAAAACAATTCAGTTAATATTCCCTGGTTAGTTTTAGTCATAATGATTATGT
>NW_016823543.1:0-1661 GCF_001698545.2 Rhinopithecus bieti
CTCATCCTTTTTTATGGCTGCATAGTATTTCATGGTGTATATGTACCACATTTCTTTATCCAGTCTATTATTGATAGACATATGGGTTGGTTTTGCTATCGTGAACAGTGCTGCCATAAACATACATGTGCATGTGTCTTTATAGTAGAATGATTCATAATCCTTTGGGTATATACCCAATAATGGGATTGCTGAGTCCAATGGTATTTCTGGTTCTAGATCCTTAAGGAATCGCCACACTGTCTTCCACAATGGTTGAACTAATTTACACTCCCACCAACAGTGTCAAAGCGCTCCTACTTCTCCACATCCTCTCCAGCATTTGTTGTTTCCTTACTTTTTAATGATCGTCAATCTAACTGGTGTGCGATGATATCTCACTGTGGTTTTGATTTGTATTTCTCTAATGACCAGTGATGATGAGCTTTTTCTCATATGTCTGTTGGCCACATAAATGTGTTCTTTTGAGGAGTGTCTGTTCATATCCTTCCCCCACTTTTTGATGAGGTTTTTTTTTCTTATAAATTTGTTTAAGTTCCTTGTAGATTCTGGGTATTAGCCGTTTGTCAAATGGATAGATTGCAAACATTTTCTTCCATTTTGTAGGTTGCCTGTTCACTGTGATGATAGTTTTGTTTTTTTTTGTTTTGTTTTGTTTTGTTTTGTTTTTTGTGCTGTGCAGAAGCTCTTTTGTTTGATTGGATCCAATTTGTCAATTTTGGCTTTTATTGCCATTGCTTTTGGTGTTTTAGTCATGAAGTCTTTGCCCATGCCTATGTCCTGAATGGTATTACCTAGGTTTTCTTCTAGGGTTTTTATGGTTTTTGGTCTTTAATCCATATTTAAGTCTTTAATCCATCTTGAGTTAATTTTTGTATAAGGTATAAGGGGGTATCCAGTTTCAGTTTTCTGCATTTGGCTAGCCAGTTTAACCAATACCATTTGTTAAATAGGGAATCCTTTCCCCATTGCTTGTTTTTGTCCGGGTTGTCAAAGATCAGATGGTTGCAGATGTGTGGCATTGTTTCTGAGGTCTCTGTTCTGTTCCATTGGTCTATGTATCTGTTTTGGTACCAGTACTGTTATTTTGGTTACTGCAGCCTTGTAGTATAGTTCAAAGTGAGGTAGGGTGATACCTCTAGCTTTTTACTTTTTGCTTAGGATTGTCTTGGCTATATAGGCTCTTTTGGTTCCATATGAAATTTAAACTGTTTTTTTGTTTGTTTGTTTTGTTTTGTTTTCTAATTCTGTAAAGAAAGAGAATGGTAGATTGATGGGGATAGCATTGAATCTGTAAATTACTTTGGGCAGTATGGCCATTTTCACGACATTGATTCTTCCTATCCATGAGCATGGAATGTTTTCCATTTGTTTGTGACCTCTCTTATTTCCTTGAGCAGTGGTTTGTTGTTCTCCTTGAAGAGGTCCTTCAAGTCCCTTGGAAGCTGTATTCCTAGGTATTTAATTTTCTTTGTAGCAACTGTGAATGGGGCTCACTCAGGATTTGGCTGTTTGTCTATTACTGGTGTATAGGAATGCTTGTGATTTTGCACATTGATTTTGTATCCTGAGACTTTGCTGAAGTTGCTTATCAGCTTAAGGAGATTTTGGGCTTAGATGATGGGGTTTTCTAAATATGCAATCATGTCATCTGCAAAGAG
>NW_016823544.1:0-755 GCF_001698545.2 Rhinopithecus bieti
AAAAAAAAAAAAAAAAAAAAGTGAAAAACTAAAATACCTGAAAAAATGAAATAGTGACTAAAAGGCAATAAAGAAAACCAACAAAACCAAAATGTATTCTTTGAAAACTCAAAATATTGGTAAGCTGTTAAAACTGAACAAGGAAAAGAGAAAATTATGAAAAATCAGTCATGAAAAAGGGGACATGACTACCAACCGTACAAGAATAGAAAGGATTAAAAGGGAATACTAGAAACAACTGTATAACAACAAATTAGATAAGCTAGGTATAATGGAAAAAAGTCCTAGAAAGACAAACTAGTAAAAGTGACTCAAAAAGAAATAGAAAGTCTGACTAAACCTATATAAGAGACTAAATTCATAATTTTAAAAGTTCCTACAAAATAAAGCTCAGGTCTAGATAGCTTCACTGGCAAATTCTACTAAACTTTTCAAGACAATTTAATGCTAATTCTTTAAAAATTATTTAAAGGCTGGGCGCACTGGTTCACACCTGTAATCCAGCACTGTGGGCGGCCGAGGCGGGTGGGTCACCTGAGTTCAGGAGTTCGTGATCAGCCTGGCCGACATGGTGAAGCCCTGTCTGCACTAAAAATATAAAAAGTAGCCAGGCGTGGTGGTAGGCACCTGTAATCCCAGCTACTCGGGTGGCTGAAGCAGGAGAATTGCTTGAACCCAGGAAGCTGAGGTTGCAGTGAGCCGAGATCACGCCATTGCACTCCAGCCTGGGGGACAAGATTGAGACTTCGTCTACA
>NW_016823545.1:0-912 GCF_001698545.2 Rhinopithecus bieti
TGGAGTCTTGCTCTGTTGCCCAGACTGGAGTGCAGTGGCGTGATCTTGGCTCACTGCAAGTTCCGTCTCCCGGCTTCACGCCATTCTCCTGCCTCAGCCTCCCGAGTAACTGGGACTACAGGCGCCCGCCACCAAGCCCAGCTAATTTTTGTGTGTTTTTTTAGTAGAGACGGGTTTCACCGTGTTAGCCAGGATGGTTTCAATCTCCTGACCTCATGATCCGCCCACCTTGGCCTCCCAAAGTGCTGGGATTACAGGCATGAGCCAGCGTGCCCAGCCTCAGATTCTTCTTTAAAGCCTTTAGGGAGTATGGCCATGCCAGCACCTTGATTTTGGACTTCTGACCTGCAGAACTGTGAGAGAATAAATTTCTGTTGTGTTAAGCCATGGAGTTTGTGGTACTTTGTTTCAGCCGTCCCAGCAAACTATTGTAATATACTTAGGATGCTGGGCCACAAAGGCCAACAGCCAGATACAATGTTTGAGGTTGGCCCGAACCATGTTCATAAGAAAATCAAAATAGGGGCCGGGCGCAGTGGCTCATGCCTATAATCCCAGCACTTTGGTAGCTGAGGTGGGCGGATCACTTGAGGTCAGGAGACCAGCCTGGCCAACAGGGTGAAAACCCATCTCTACTAAAAACACAAAATTAGCCGGGTATGATGGCGGGCACCTGTAATCCCAGCTACTTGGGAGGCTGAGGCAGGAGAATTGCTTGAACCAGGAAGGTGGAGGTTGCAGTGAGCCAAGATCGCACCATTCCACTTTAGCCTGGGTGACAGAGCGAGACTCTATCTAAAAAAATAAATAAATAAAAAGATTCATCCCAATATAAAAGACATTTTTGGTTGAGAAAGGCTCCAACTCCACGAAGCTAATTTAATTTCTTGATTACTTTTAAATATAGCACAG
>NW_016823546.1:0-667 GCF_001698545.2 Rhinopithecus bieti
ATACATTCCATCAATATCTAGTTTATAGAGAGTTTTTAGCATGAAGGGGTGTCGAATTTTGTCAAAGGCCTTTTCTGTATCTATTGAGATAATCATGTGGGTTTTGTCATTGGTTATGCTTTTGTAATGGATTACATTTATTGGTTTGTGTATGTTGAACCAGCCTTGCATCCCAGGGATGAAGCTCACTTGATCGTGGTGGATAAGCTTTTGATGTGCTGCTGGATTCGGTTTACCAGTATTTTATTGAGGATTTTCACATCAATGTTCATCAGGGAGATTGGCCTGAATTTTTTGTTGTTGTTGTGTCTCTGCCAGGTTTTGGTATCAGAATGATCCTGGCTTCATAAAATGAGTTTGGGAGGATTCCCTCTTTTTCTATTGTTTGGAATAGTTTCAGAAGGAATGGTAGCAGCTCCTCTTTGTATCTCTGGTAGAATTTGGCTGTGAATCCTTCTGGTCCTGGACGTTTTTTGGTTGTTGGTTAATAGGTGTCTCATATCAGAACTTGTTATTGGCCTTTTCAGGAATTTGACTTCTTCCTGGTTTAGTCTTGGGAGTGTGTATATGTCCAGGAACATAATCATTTCTTCTAGATTTTCTAGTTTATTTGCATAGAGGTGTTTATATTATTCTGATGGTGGTTTGTATTTCTGTGGGATCAGTG
>NW_016823547.1:0-1255 GCF_001698545.2 Rhinopithecus bieti
GACGGAGTCTTGCTCGGCCGCCCAAGCTGGAGTGCAGTGGCGCGATTTCAGCTCACTGCAACCTCCACCTCCGAGGTTCAAGCGGTTCTCCTGCCTCAGCCTCCCAAGTAGCTAGGATTACGGGCATGGGTCACCACGTCCGTATTGCCCAAAGTGCTGAGATTAAAGGCTTGAGCCACTGCGCCCGGCTACTAATTTTTAAAAAACTAGTTATTAATTATAATTTCTCTTAAAGTTTTCCTGCGATGTAAAAACTCAGCGCCTTCAGCTGGCTCTAAACTTGTCTCTGCTAACAACTCCCCTCCCCTCCTCGATTTCACCCCACCCCAGCGAACCCCAACTCACTTCATCTCACTTCACCCAAGTCTAGTACCATCTTTTAGGGACCTGAAAACTACTGGCAATAAGGTCAGTTGGGAATTTAGGAGGTCATGGATGTCGGAAATAAAGGTGTGAAAAAGAAGAGGAGGAATTGTTTTGGCTTGAAGACACCGGAACCTCCAAGGTTCCTGCAAAACCATTTGCAGCTTTTGCAAACCGCCTTAAAGTCATCAGCGCCCCACTGCGGAATTCAAAGCTAAGCTGTCACAATTGTTAACACCTTCTTTGACCAGCCTTTTTACATTTGACAATTCTCTTCTGCGCTTCTTTCCTGCCAGCAGGAAGGTTCTGCTGCCTTGGTTTTAGGGAGCCCCCTAGACAGCGAACTGCCCCTTCGCGAGCAGAAGTCGGGGAAGAGTGCTCTCAGCTCGCCTTCCTTGCAGGGTGAGTAGGTTTTGCGGGTTAGAGAGCGGGGCGTGGGGGCGGGGAGGGAGAGTAACAATTTTGGAAGTCCCTGCGTGGTATCTGGAAAGTTAACGACGCTTCAGGTTCTAGGTTGAGTCCAATGACCGTCTCGCCTTGGCAGCTGGTCCCAGGGCGATTGCGGAGCCGCGCGGCCTTCGGCCCCACTCGCGGGACCCAGCTTCGGAGAGGGCGCAGGGGCTGCGAGTCTTGCGAGCCGGAGCCGCGTCCACCCGGGACCAGGCGTCCCATCCAAGCGCCGGCCCGTGGCGCTCCCTGGGACCGCGCGGGGTCGGGGGTGCGCCCTCGGGGGCCCTCCCACTCTGGTCAACTTTCCCGGCCCCAGGGCCGGGGGAGGCGCCTCTCCTGGCGGGCACGCGCGGGTACTTAAGGGCGGCTCGGCTGGGCCGGCGGCAGTCGGAGCGCGCGGCGGCGCGGAGCGGAGCGGGAGGAGGGGCATGGAGCCGCCGCG
>NW_016823548.1:0-1254 GCF_001698545.2 Rhinopithecus bieti
AGATGCTATCCTTAATTGTCGTATCTCTTGAGATCTTGAGAAACAGTTGTGATGTACTAGAAAGGGAACTGTTTGAAGAATTAGAAAGCATGTCTTGTGTTGGCCGGGCGCGGTGGCTCAAGCCTGTAATTCCAGCACTTTGGGAGGCCGAGACGGGCAGATCACGAAGTCAGGAGATCGAGACCATCCTGGCTAACATGGTGAAACCCTGTCTCTGCTAAAAAATACAAAAAACGAGCCGGGTGAGGTGGCGGACGCCTGTAGTCCCAGCTACTCGGGAGGCTGAGGCAGGAGAATGGCGTAAACCTGGGAGGCGGAGCTTGCAGGGAGCTGAGATCCAGCCACTGCACTCCAGCCCAGGCGACAGAGCAAGACTCCGTCTCAAAAAAAAAAAAAAAAAAGCATGTCTTGTGTTGTCTCATTTCTTGCTACTTAAACTTTGGCTATAGGAAAATCACACCTGTGTCTTTAAGTCTCAGTTTTTACTTTATAATTTAGAGGAATAAAATTTACTTTGTCTACCTCAAAGATTTTAAATTTCATGAGGGCAAGGACTCTGCCTGTATCGATCACTTATGTGTCCCCAAGACGTGGCACAGTGCCTGGTTCATAATAAATGTCAGTAACGTGTGGTTAAAAAATGAATACATTTAGTAACTGTCAATCACTATACATATGCACATTTTGAAGTCTATTTTTGAATTATGTGGGAGTGTAGATATAATTTTTTGCAGATCATAGTATATTTTTAGAGAGTTTCGTAGTTTTTCAAGTGTTTCTAATATATTATTTTATTTTTTATTTTATTTTTTATTTTTTGAGACAGAGTCTCGCTTTTCTGTCGCCCAGGCTGGAGTGCAGTGGCGCGATCTCGTCTCACTGCAAGCTCGGTCTCCCGGGTTCACGCCACTCTCCTGCCTCAGCCACCCGAGTAGCTGGGACTATAGGCGCCCACCACCATGCCCGGCTAATTTTTTGTATTTTTAGTAGAGATGGGGTTTTACCTTGTTAGCCAGGATGGTCTCGATCTCCTGACCTCGTGATCTGCCCGCCTTGGTGGCCTCCCAAAGTGCTGACATTACAGGCATGAGCCACCGTGCCGGGCCTCTAATATATTCTTTAGTTTTCAACCTGTGGTGTAGGTGTTGCTCCTGTGTTGCTGTGCAGTGGGGAGAGGGAAGGGTCAAAGTAGAGTTTTTGTGTTTTTTTTTTTAATTACTTTTTTTTTTTAATTATTGTTTTATTTATTTTTTG
>NW_016823549.1:0-1663 GCF_001698545.2 Rhinopithecus bieti
ATTACTATTAGGTTGGTACAAAAGTAATTGTGGTTTTGCCACTTAAAGTAATGGCAAAACTGCAATTTATTTTGCACCAATCTAACATTTCATTTTCTTACTTGTTATAGGCTTGTTTTGTTTTGAGATGGAGTCTCATTCTTGCCCAAGCTGGAGTGCAGTGGTGAGATCTTGGCTCACTGCAACCTCCACCTCCCCGGTTCAAGTGATTCTCCCGCCTCAGTCTCCAGAGTAGCTGGGATTACAGGCACCCACCACCACACCCAGCTAATTTTTGTATTGTTAGTAGAGATGGGGTTTCACCATGTTGGCGAGGCTGGTCTCAAACTCCTGACCTCAAGTGATCCTCCCATTTGGCCTCCCAAAGTGCTGGGATTACAGGCATGAGCCACTGCTCCCAGCCTACTTCTTATAGGTCTATTCACATTTTTTGTTTCTTCCTGAATCTGTTTCATTAATTTCTCTTTCTAGAAATTTGTCCAGTTCATCTAAGTTGTCTAATTTGTTGACATCATGTTGTTTGTAATATTCCCTGTACTGGACTGAATACTGTCCCCCAAATATCTGTGTCTACCCATAATCTCAGAATGTGGTCTTATTTGGAAATAGCATGTTTGCAGATATAATTAGTTAATATGAGGTCATTCTAAATCCAGTGACTGTTGTCCTTATAAGAAGGCCACGTGACAACACAGAGGAGACACACACAGTGGAGAAGGCCACGTGAAGACAGAGGTTGTAGTTATGCTGCCATAAGCCAAGGCTTGCCAGCAACCCCCAAGAACTGGAAAAGGCAAGGAAAGATTCTCTCCTAGAGTTTTTGGAAAGAGTGTGACTCTGCCAACACTTTGATTTTTGACTTCCTAGCCTCCAGGTCTGTGAGAGAATACATTTCTGTTGTTTGAAGCCACCCAGTTTTTAATAATGTGTTATAGTAGTCTTAGGAAACTAACACACCCTCTTACAGTACTTTCAATTTCTGTAGGGTCAATAGTGGTGTTCTCTTTCATTCCTGACTTTTCTGGACTTTGGTAAGTTCTGTCTTTCCTCTTTTATTTTGTTAGTTTAGCTAAAGATTTGTCAATTTTGTTGGTCTTTTCAAAGATTAACTTTTGGTTTTGTTGATTTTCTCTATTATTTTCTGTTTTCCCTTTCATTGATTTCCACTCTAATCATTATTTCCTTCTGCTTACCTTTAGTTTGCTGCTCTTTTTCTAGATTCTCATTGTAGAAATTCAGATTATTGATTTGACTCTCTTTTATAACATTTTCTAGTATAGTCATTTAAAGTCGTAATTTTCCTACAAAGCACTGCTTTAGCTGCATCCCATAAGTTTTGGTATATTATGTCCTGATTTCCATTCCACTGAAAATATTTTCCAATTTTTATTGTGATTTCTCCTTTTACCAATGGGTGTCTTAGAAGTGTGCTGTTCAATTTTCAAATATTTGAAGATTTCCAAGATTTCTTTCTATTGTTGATTTCTTATTTAATTATGTTGTAATCACAGAAGATACTTTGTATGATTTCAGCAATGTACTGAGACTTGTTTTATGGCCTAATGTGTTTTATCATGGATAATGTTCCACATGTACTTGAAAAGAATATTTATTCTGTAATTGTTGGGTGTAATATTCTATAAATATTAGTTGGTTGATATGC
>NW_016823550.1:0-231 GCF_001698545.2 Rhinopithecus bieti
CCCCTGCCTTGTGGGACCTCTGAGACCCCTTGGCCCCCTGCCTTGTGGGACCTCTGAGACCCATTTGGTCTCACCTAAAAATCTCAGGATTTCTAGACCCAAACAGTCCTAGCAAATTGTTTAGCCTGAACTCTCTAAGGTCAAGCAAAGAGGCGAGTGTTCCCTCTAACAAACCACCTGTGGTATGTACGTGCTTTTTTTTGTGTGTGTGTGTGCAAGATTTAATGAAAA
>NW_016823551.1:0-1310 GCF_001698545.2 Rhinopithecus bieti
AAAACACTGTTTGCAAACTGCTCCATGAAAAGAATGGTGTACTCTGTGAGATTAATTCACACATCACAAAGCTGTTTCTCATAAAGCTTTTTTCTAGTTTTTTCTGAGGTTATTTCCTTTGTCACCATAAGCTTTAATGCAATCCAAAATATACCATCTCAGAATCCCCAGAAACAGTGCTACCATGCTGGTCCAGGCAAAGAATCCTGTAAGTCTGTAAGATAGATTCACACATCACAAAGCAGTTTCTCAGAAAGCTTCTTTTTAGTTTTTAATCTGAGGATATTTCCTAGTTCACCATAGGCCTCAAGGTGCTCCCAAATATCCCTTTACAGATTCCACAAAATCAGTGTTAGTAAAGTGCTCCAAGAAAATAAAGGTGTAACTCTGTGAGATGAATTCCCAAATCACAAAGCAGTTTCTCATAAAGCTTCTTTCTAGTTTTTGTCTGAGGATATTTCCTATGTCACCATAAGCTTCAATGCACTCTGAAATATTCCACTGCAGATTCCACAAAAACAGTGTTAGCAAACAGCTCAATGCAAAGAACAGTGTTGCTCTGTGAGATGAATTCACACCCCACAAAGCAGTTCCTCAGAAAGCTTCATTCTAGTTTTTATATGAGCATATTTCCTTTGTCCCCATAAGCTACCATGAGCTCCTATATATCGCTTTGCTGATTCCAGGAAAACAGTGTTAGCAAACTTCTCCTTGCCAGAAAAAGTGTAACTCTCGAAAAGAATTCACACAACACAAAGAACTTTCTCAGAAAGTTTCTTTCTTGTTTTTATCAGAGAGTATTACCTTTGTCACCATAGGCTTCTATCCGATCCAAAATATCCTTTCTCAGAATCCCCAAAGACAGTGCCACCAAACTGATACAGAAAAAAATTGTGTAACACTGTAAGATGAATTATCACATCACAAAGCGGTTTCTCAGTAAGCTTCTTTCTCGTTTTTATCAGAATATATTTTAATTTTTCACTATAGGCCTCCATGCACTCTCAAATATCCCTTTGCCAATACCACGAAAACAGTGTTAGGAAACTGTTCCATGAAAAATAAGGTGTAACTCTGAGATGAATTCACATATCACAAAGAACTTTTCGGAAAGCTTCCTTCTAGTTTTTATCTGAGGATATTTCTTTGTGACCATAGGCATCAAAGCAATCCAAAATATCCCTTCTCAGATTCCCCAAAACAGAGCTACCAAACTGATCTATGAAAAGAATCATTTAACTCTGTGAGATGAATTACCACTTCATAGAGTGGTTTCTCAGAAAGCTTCTTTTTAATTTTCATATGAGGAT
>NW_016823552.1:0-232 GCF_001698545.2 Rhinopithecus bieti
TCCTCCATCTCCCTCTGCTGAAAGGGATAGCCCCTTCTCCCCCACTCCCCGACTAAAGGGCCTTTTTAAATTATTTCCACGAGAAGTGCTATGAAAAGCTGAAAGGTCACAGATAACATTTTAAAAAATAAACATTAACGTAAGCATTTAACAAGCCCATTATGATTTAAAAATTAAAAAAAAGGGGGGTATTCAGTTGCTGGGTGCGGGGCTCATGGCCATAATCCCAGCA
>NW_016823554.1:0-2926 GCF_001698545.2 Rhinopithecus bieti
GTATGTGGTTTTAATTTCAGAAAACTGAAAGCCATATTAAATTTAGCCCAAATAACTTTATCAGATTTAGCCCAAATCAAGGTAAGATGAAGGCCTTTTTTTTTTTTTTTTTTTTTAGTCAGAGTCTTGCTCTGTTACCCAGGCTGGAGTGCAGTGGTGTGAGCTCAGCTCACTGCAGGCTTGACCTCCTGGGCTCAAGTGATCCTCCCACTTCAGCTTCCCAAGTAACTGGGGCCACAGGTGCGCACCACCACAACCAGCTAATTTTTTTATATTTTATGTGGAGATGGGGTCTTGCCATGTTACCCATACTCATCTTGAACTCTGTGCTCAAGCGATCTTCCCACCTTGGCCTCCCAAAGTGTTGGGATTACAGGTCTGAGCCACCACGCCCAGCCCAAATACACATCTTTTTTTTTTTGAGGCAGAGTCTGGCTCTGTCTCCATGGAGTGCAGTGACACAATCTCAGCTCACTGCAACCTCCGCCTCTTGGGTTTAAGTGATTCTCCTGCCTCAGCCTCCTGAGTAGCTGCTATTACAGGTGCCTGCCACCATGCCGGCCTAATTTCTGTATTTTTAGTAGAGATGGGGTTTTGCCATATTGGCCAGGTTGATCTTGAACTCCTGACCTCAAGTGATCCACCCACCTTGGCCTCCCAAAGTGCTGGGATTACAGGCATGAGCCACCATGCCTGGCCACCAAATACACATTCTTCTGTTTTTTGAGACGGAGCTTCGCTCTTCTTGACCAGGTTGGAGTGCAATGGCGCAATCTTGGCTCACCGCAACCTCTGCCTGCCAAGTTCAGGCAATTCTCCAGCCTCAGCCTCCAGAGTAGCTGGGATTACAGGGATGTGCCACCACACCCAGCTAATTTTGTATTTTTAGTAGAGACGGGATTTCTCCGTGTTGGTCAGGCTGGTCTCGAACTCCCGACTTCATGTGATCTGCCCATCTTGGTCTCCCAAAGTGCTGGGATTACAGGTGTGAGCCATTGTGTCTGGCCAAATACCCATTCTTAATGTGGTCCAATCAGAGCACAGTTATTGCTTCCTTAGAAATAAGATAACCCTCATGGAGGAGGGTAACGGGCCCAATGCACCCTGGCTCTTCTGGGCAGAATGCACTGGAGCTCGCTCTTTATTTCTGCACAAGGTACTTCAGGAGGAAGTGGGTGGGTTGGAGCCTGTTCAGAGGGCAAGGCAGGGCAGGGCTGGGCTGGGGAGGGCAGGGCAGGGCAGGGCCCATAGCTGTGAGGAGCAGCTAGAGAACCTGAAAGCCTTCTTAGCCTAAGAAAGAGAAGACATGCACTAGGGAAACAGCATCTTTATATACTTAAAGGACTGTCCTAGGAAGCGGGCCCTGGTGCGTAGAAATTGCAGGGAGGCCAAACTTGGACACCATTTGAGTTTTCTGAGACAGAATCTGTTACTTTTTGGGGGGCTGTGTTTCCCCTTATGGTAAGGATTTGCATAAAGCCCACGAGTTGTAGAATTCTTTCTCATGTCCCTCTTGTCTTCAGATTCTGCAATTCCATCTGAATAAACAGGATTTTAGTCTCCATCCTCTTTTCTTTCTTTCTTTCTTTTTTTTGAGACAGATTCTCGCTCTGTCGCCCAGGCTGGAGTGCAGTGGCTGGATCTCGGCTCACTGCAAGCTCCGCCTCCCGGGTTCACGTCATTCTCCTGCCTCAGCCTCCCAAGTAGCTGGGACTACAGGTGCCCGCCACCACACCCAGCTAATTTTTTGCATTTTTAGTAGAGACGGGGTTTCTCTATGTTAGTCAGGATGGTCTCAATCTCCTGACCTCGTGATCTGCCCACCTCGACCTCCCAAAGTGCTGGGATTACAGGCAGGCATGAGCCACCTCGCCGGCCCCATTCTCTTTTCAACAACACTGGTCTTTAGGCTTGATTTTCTTTTTTCTTTTTTTTTTTTTTTTTCTTTTTGAGACAGAGTCTTGCTCTGTTGCCCAGGCTAGAGTGCAGTGGCACAATCTCAGCTCACTGCAACCTGAGCCTCCCGGGCTCAATCAATTCTCCTGCCTCAGCCTCCTAAGTAGCTGGGATTACAAGCACACGCCACCGCGCCCAGCTAATTTTTGCATTTTTAGTAGAGACAGGGTTTTACCATCTTAGCCAGTCTGGTTTCGAACTCCTGACCTCTTGATCCACCCGTCTTGGCCTCCCAGAGTGCTGGGATTACAGGCATAAGTCACTGCACCCGACCAGGAAAGACATTTCTACAGTGTGCACGTGCCATGGGGTATGTCTCAAATGAAACTGTTTTGCCTCCACATCCCAAAGATAACTGAAATTTCAGTTTACACTCCAGTTAAGCAGAATAGTTGTCAGCCAAGCATGGTGGCTCGTACCTGTAATCCCAGCATTTTGGGAGGCCAAGGAGGGAGGACTGCTTAAGCCCAGGACTTCGAGACTATTCTGGGCAAATATTGAGACCCTGTCTCCACAAAAATTAAAATTAAAATTAAAATTAATTGGGGCTGGGCATGGTGGCTCACACCTGTAATCCCAGCACTTTGGGAGGCCAAGGCAGGCGGATTGCCTGAGGTCAGGAGTTTGAGAAACCCCATCTCTACTAAAAATATAAAAATTAGGTTGGTGTGGTGGCACACGCCTGTAATCCCACTACTCGAGAGGCTGAGGCAGGAGAATCGCTTAAACCTGGGAGACGGAGGTTGCAGTGAGCCAAGATAGGCCCACTGCACTCCAGCCTGGGCAACAGAGCGAGACTCTGTCTCAAAAAAAAAAAGATAAAAATAGGCCTGCCTCAGTGGCTCACGCCTGTAATCCCAGCACTTTGGGAGGCTGAGGCAAGCGAATCACGAGGTCAGAAGTTCGAGACCGGCCTGGCCAACATGGTGAAACCCTGTCTCTACTAAAAATACAAAAAAATGGCCGGGTG
>NW_016823555.1:0-590 GCF_001698545.2 Rhinopithecus bieti
GTTTAGTTTAACTAGTTTTCCATTTCTAAATCCTGTTATTTAACTTTATTGTTCAGTTTTAAGAGTTGCTTATATGTTCTGAATATTAACTTCTGTCACATGTGATTTGCAAATATTTTCATTGATTTCCTAGGAGGAATTGTCACGCTCTTGATTTTTTTTTTTTTTTTTTTTTTGCAAAATTTTGGCATATATTTCAGTTAAATTTTCTGTTCTTTCCGTTGTTGTGCATGCATTTAATGTTATCTAAGACAATGATTCCAAGGCCAATGTCATGTTTTTCTCCATTTTTTAAAAGAGATTTGTTAGCTATTTTTTATATCTAAGTATTTTATTTAAAAATTTTTTGCATATGGTTCAAGGAAAGAATTCAACTTTATAAGTATAGATATTCCATTTTCAGCATTAATTTTGAAGATATTATCTTTATTGTGTGCTCATGGCAGCTTTGTGGAAGACCACTTATTTACAGAAGGGTTCATTTCTGGGCTCTGTATTCTGATTTATCATCCATTTATCTGTCTTTGTGTCAGTACTACATTTTTTTTGTCACAACTTTTAACATGTTTTGAAATGAGAAAGTTTATTGC
>NW_016823556.1:0-1389 GCF_001698545.2 Rhinopithecus bieti
TTGGAGGAAATATGAAGAACGGCAAAAATTTAACCAAATTTTGTTTGCTTTAAAGGAAGAGGTCTTTCCAAAGAGAGAATTAACAACTGACTGAACCAGTCCTGCTAATTTGTTAACTTAGTAGCTATATTTTAGAGTCGTAACATATTTAAATATGCATGATTTTACTTCTTGACATTTATTTCAGATCAGACCCCAACACCAACCAGATTCTTGAAAAACTGTGAAGAAGTGGGTTTGTTTAATGAGTTGGCAAGTCCATTTGAGAATGAATTCAAGAAAGCTTCAGAAGACGACATTAAAAAAGTATGTTGTAACGATGAAATTTAAAGAGTACTTCTGACAGAAAAGTAATCATAGTTTATACTTCCTGCTTTTTCAATTTAGACATACTGTTTTTGAACTTGTAACCTGTTCCTTCTTACTTGAATTACAGATGCCTCTAGATTTATCCCCTCTTGCAACACCTATCATAAGAAGCAAAATTGAGGAACCTTCTGTTGTAGAAACAACTCACCAGGATAGTCCTTTACCTCACCCAGAGTCTACTACCAGTGATGAGAAGGTTAGAAATTTTTAGAAATACAAACTAAGGGGGAAGAACAGTACCCAAATAAAGTTTACTATTTAATCTCCATAAAATGTTAATGTATTAAATTCTGTGTTAGCTTGCAATAGTTTTATATGTGAAAGCCTGTCAATACTCAGATATTTCAGGGTAAGAAGACTGCAGTTTTATTGTACACAGAAAAATTATAGGGGAGAACAGTCATGTTAGATAAAACTTATTTTTAAAAGATACATGAATGTATAAATTTAACTTAATTTTTCTGGGTTTTGCTATTTTATATTTAGCTACTTTTATACAGTAACAGCTTAATTAAGAATCTATTCAAAAAATTATTTGAACAATGGTCTTTTAGACTTTTACAGGATTAAGGGACTAGTTACTCAATCTCAGCAGTGGATCTTTGTAAGTGCAATTAGGAGGATGATGATACTAGCTTGAATACCAAGATAATCTGGGACCACCTGGGCTACAGTTGTGTTTTGAGTAACATTATTATGGGAACTTCTTGATCACTCTTTTGTTCACAAGCACATAGAATAAGCACATATTTATTTGGGAGTAGTACCGTGCAGGACACAGCGAAGAGGCAATATTCTTTTTTAGATTGTTATTCTAAAACCATACTTACTAATGGACTTCTGTCGTGGCGGAGGAGCTAGAAATAAGGAAATACAGAAAAAATAACTTTTTGGCTAAGAATAAATGCTTTTTTTTTTTTTTTTTTGCAATTTCTTTTTCTGATTTTAAAAGTACATTCTCATTCTTCTTCTCTAGGAATAGAGAAAAATGAAAAGAAAACCAAAATCACCTATTAGCAC
>NW_016823557.1:0-1385 GCF_001698545.2 Rhinopithecus bieti
CTTTCTGAGAATGTTATTTGTGATGGGTGAATTCCTCACAGACTACATCATTCTTTTCCTGTAGAAGTTTGCTAACACTGTTTTTGTGCAATCTGCAATGGGATATTTAGGAGCCCACTGAGGAGTACAGTGAGAAAGGAAATATCCTCAGATAAAAACTAGAAAGAAGCTTTCTGAGAAATTGCTTTGTAATGTGTGAATTCATCTCACAGAATTACATCGTTCTTATCATGGAGCAGTTGGCTAACACTATTTTGTGTAATCTGCAAAGGAATAATTGGGAGCACATTGAGGCCTATGATGAAAAATGAAATATCCTTAGCTAAAAACAAGCAAGAATCTTCCTGAGAAACCACTTTGTGATATGTGAGCTCATCTCACATAGTTAGAATGTTCTTTTCATTGAGCAGTTTCCTAACACGGTTGTCATGGCATCTGAAAAGGTATATGTGGGAGTGCATTGAGGTCTCTAGTAAAATAGGAAATATCCTTATATAAAAACTTGAAAGAAGCTTTCTGAGAAACTGTTTTGTGATGTGTGAATTCATCTCACAGTGTCACACAGTTCTTTTCATTGAGCAGTTTGCTAACATTGTTTTCTTGGATTCTGAAATGGGATATTTTTGAGCGCAATGAAGCTTACGGTGACAGAGGTAATAACCTCATAGAAAAAGTAGAAAGGAGCTATCTGAGAAACTGCTTTGTGACGTGTTAATTCATCTCACCGAGTTACACCATTCTTTTCATGTATCAGTTTGGTAGCACTGTATTTGGGGAATATCTGAAGGGATATTTTGGATTGCATTGAAACCTGTGGTGAAAAAGGAAATATGCTCAGATAAAAAATCAGAAAGAAGCTTTCTTACAAAGATTTTTGGGATATGTGAATTCATCTCACAGAGTTTCACCTTTCTTTTCATGGAGCCGTTTGCTACCACTGTTTTCGTGGAATCTGCAGAGGAATATTTGAGAGCACGTGGAGGCCTATGGTGAAAAAGTAAATACCCTCGAATAAAAACTAGAAAGAATCGTTCTGAGAAAATGCTTTTTGAGGTGTGAATTCATCTCACAGAGTTACATAATTAATTTCACTGAGCTGTTTGCTAACATTGTTTCCATGTAATCTGCTAGGGATATTTGGGAGCTCATGGAGGCCTATAGTGAAAAGGAATTATCCTCAGATAAAACTAGAAAGAGGTTTCTGATAAATTGCTTTGTGATGTGTGAATTTACCACACAGTGTTACAGTGTTCTTTTCATTGAGCTGTTTGCTAACACTCTTTTCTTGGAATCTGCAATGGGATATTTCCTAGCTCATTGAAGCTTACAGTGACATAGGAAATATCCTCATAGAAAAGTAGAAAGAAGCTTTCTGAGAAACCACT
>NW_016823558.1:0-1380 GCF_001698545.2 Rhinopithecus bieti
ATGAATTCTTTAACTTAGAATATTATTTAAAACATAAAATCTCTCACTCTAGATTAATAAACTATGTACAATTTCTTGTATTTAATTGAAGAGTAGACTCACTTTGACAAAAGAAAGGAGTTACAATAACAAACATTTAACCAAAACTATAACAATTAAATAAAGTTGAAACTTGAACTAATAGATCCTGTAATTTCATCTTTTAAAAAAATGTCCTGGCCAGGCACAGTGGCTCACGCCTGTAATCCCAGCACTTCGGGAGGCCGAGGCAGGTGGATCACGAGGTCAGGAGATCGAGACCATCCTGGTCAACATGGTGAAACCCCATCTCTACTAAAATATAAAATTAGCTGGGCATGGTGGCAGGTGCCTGTAATCCCAGCTACTTGGGAGGCTGAGGCAGGAGAATCACTTGAACCAGGGAGTCGGAGGTTGCAGTGAGCCGAGATCGCACCACTGCACTCCAGCCTGGCAATACAGCGAGAGTCTGGTTCCAAAAAAAAAAAAAAAAAACAGTCCCAAGAGCATTTCAAACTGTTTGTTGAGAGGTAATCTTGTAAATTCAGTTTCATATGGCTTACCTGAAGAGGTGCTTGGCTATTTTTAACAAACTACATAAGCTGGTGAAAAACCTGTGATGTAGCTGACTAATGTTCAACCTATATTCCCTTTTTAACAACATACAGATATTACCTTTGAGTCTAGAGACGTCTGTGATTAAATACAAGCCTCTGTGTTTCATAACGTTTCAACTTACATCTTTTAAACACAAGAAACTTCTTGCACGATTACCATCAAGAAATAAACAATATATCCTAAACTTTTCTGATATTAAAATTATAAACTGGGCATGGTGGCCCATGCCTGTAATCCCAGCATTTTGGGAGGCCAAGGTGGGCAGATCACTTAAGGTCAGGGGATCGAGACCATCCTGGCTAACACGGTGAAACCCCGTCTCTACTAAAAATACAAAAACTAGCCGGGCGAAGTGGCAGGCACCTGTAGTCCCAGCTACGTGGGAGGCTGAGGCAGGAGAATGGCGTAAACCCGGGAGGCGCAGCTTGCAGTGAGCTGAGATCCGGCCACTGCACTCCAGCCCCGGCGACAGAGTGAGACTCTGCCTCAAAAAAAAATAAATAAAATAAAATAAAATAAAATTAGCTGGGCTTGGTGGTGTGCACCTGTATGTAGTCCCAGCTACTCAGGAGGCTTAGGAGAATTGCTTGAACCCGGGAGGCGGAGGCGGCAGTGAACCAAGATTGTCATTGCACTCCAGCCTGGGTGACACAGCAAAACTCTGTCTCAAAAAAATACATATAAATAAATAAAAATAAAATAAAATTATATCTTTAGTGTCTTTCATACTCACCCAAGAACTCT
>NW_016823559.1:0-608 GCF_001698545.2 Rhinopithecus bieti
TGAAATCTGCACTGAAATATTTCAGAGCGTCTATAAGATTATGGTGACAAAGGAAATATCTTTATGTAATAACTAGAAAGATGCATTCTGAGAAAAGGCTTTGTGATGTGCTAATTCTTCTCACAGGGTTACACAATTCTTTTCATGGAGCCATTTGGTAGCACTTTTTTTGGGAAATCAGAGAAGGGATATTTGGGATGGCATAGAAGTCTGGTTACTAAGGAAATATCCTCAGATAAAACGAGACTGAAACTTTCTGAGAAAGTTCTTTGTGATGTGTGATTTCATCTCACAGAGTTATAATTTTCTTTCCATGGAGCAGTTTGCTAACACTGTTTTGTGAAATCTGTAAATGGATATTTGGAAGCGGATTGAGGCCTATGATGAAAAAGGAAATGTCCTCAGATAAAAACACGAAAGAAGCTTTCTGAGAAACTGCTTTGTGATGTGTGAATTCATCTCTCAGAGTTACACGGTTCTTTTAATTGAGCAGTTTGCTACTACTGTTTTCTTGGAGTCTGCAATGGGATATTTTGGAGCTCATTGAACCTTATTTTGACAAAGGAAATATCCTCAGACAAAAACTAGAAAGAATGTTTCTGAGAAAG
>NW_016823560.1:0-668 GCF_001698545.2 Rhinopithecus bieti
AAGTGCCATTAATATGGAATATCTAATAATAAATATATGAAATAATGTGTATGTTAATTAGCTCAATTTAGCTGTTCCACAATTCACATATTTCAAAACAATGTTATACATGATAAACATGTAAATAATTTTTGTTAATTAAAACATAAATTTTAAAAATGGACTATTGCTTAGAAGCCTAGAACAAAATATAAAGAGAAATATCTGACATTCGAAAAGAAATAAGCAGAAAAAATGATATAGAAGAAAAAATTCACTACTTTAGAAACACTTTTTATTGTTTATGAATGGCTTCTTGACCCAAATTTTTATTAACATGGCCCTAATAAAGCAGATTACTGGAAAAAATTGGGAGTGAGGACAAGGGTTATGTAAACATTTTATTTTAGGAAGAAAATATGTAGCAGAAACTGAATTTTCAAGACATTTACAGTGTGAAATCATTTTGCATTTAATAATGTACTTTATATTTTTATTAGGTTTGGGGGGTGGAGTAGTTTTAATAAAGTGCACAGAACGGTGACACCCACAAAGTCTTATAGGCAGGATTTGTGCATCTTGCTGCAAGTAACTCTGCACTAATACATTAGATCCTAAAATGCATATAAGGTGGACTAGCATCTTAACTCTGCTAGTTGATCGTGTCTTCACTGAAAAGAACCCAGCTA
>NW_016823561.1:0-665 GCF_001698545.2 Rhinopithecus bieti
CACACTGCGAGGGGAATGGCCCCACTGCCTCCTCCTCCCCACACACTGCGGGGGGAATGGCCCTACTGCCTCCTCCTCCCCACACTGCGGGGGGAATGGCCCCACTGCCGCCTCCTCCCCACACACTGCGGGGGGAATGGCCCCCACTGCCGCCTCCTCCTCCCCACACTGCGGGGGGAATGGCCCCACTGCCTCCTCCTCCCCACACTGCGGGGGGAATGGCCCCACTGCCTCCTCCTCCCCACACACTGCGGGGGGAATGGCCCCACTGCCTCCTCCTCCCCACACTGCGGGGGGAATCATCCCCACTGCCTCCTCCTCCCCACACTGCAGGGGGAATCATCCCCACTGCCTCCTCCTCCCCACACTGCGGGGGGAATGGCCCCCACTGCCTCCTCCTCCCCACACTGCGGGGGGAATGATCCCCACTGCCTCCTCCTCCCCACACTGCGGGGGGAATGGCCCCACTGCCTCCTCCTCCCCACACACTGCGGGGGGAATGGCCCCACTGCCTCCTCCTCCCCACACACTGCGGGGGGAATGGCCCCACTGCCTCCTCCTCCCCACACTGCGGGGGGAATGATCCCCACTGCCTGCTCCTCCCCACACACTGCGGGGGGAATGGCCCCCACTGCCTCCTCCTCCCCACACACTGCGGGGGGAAT
>NW_016823562.1:0-1662 GCF_001698545.2 Rhinopithecus bieti
AGCAATGAATTCTATTTCCTCTGTTTTGTCCTCCACCAAGTTTTTATTTAGCTAATATTCTCAACAAGAATAAGTATGAAGAAGAGAAGGATTGAAAGTTGAAGCTAAAGTATTCCTTGTCTCTTTATACAAAGATCATTAGTGTTGTTATTACTGTTGCTGGTTTTGAGAACACTATAGAAAATTCCTCTCAGTGCCACTTGGTCATATGCAGAGAATTGTTACCCAGGGCCGAACATGAAAATAGTCTCCCCAAATCTTATTTTGTTTTTATTGCTATGCTCCCAGGCTTTAGCAAAGGAAATATGTTAGGAAGATTTACCTTGTTTTAAAAGTCGTTTATGTTCATCTCAGCCTTTTGGAAACTATTTTCACATACCAACCCACACTTTGATGACCTGTGTGTTGTTTAAACTACCCTAAATATGGATGTTCATTGGAGAGATGCATGATTTTTCTTTCCTATTTTCATCCCGGGTATATTTCCTGTAATACAGGCAGTTTATGTAGTCAAGGTCTGTCATAAACTGTGTTTCTATGGAGGAAGAGTGTTTAGACTCAGATGGGTAGAGATAAAAGGTATGGTAGCTATTTTTTTTTTTTTTAGGATGGTGAAGATTTTAATTTTTTATAGTAATTTTCACCTGTTACCTATTAACAGACTAAGCCTTTTTGAACATCAGTCATGATGGTATTTTTAAAGGATCATCACAAAATTGAATGAACACCTATCATGCTGGTCTCTACTCTCCAGAGGTTACTATACTCTCCAGAGGTTACCATTTAGCCACAGAGGCAATAAAGGCAGAATATTCATGTTATAAGACTAAAAGTAAAGGTGGTATATAGTATTAGCAAGTATTGTAGACCTGTGGTCTTTAAGTATGATCTCTGGACCAGTAGCATCAGCATCACCTGGTAACTTCTTAGAAATGCACACTCTTAGGTCTTAAACAGACCTACTGAACCATAAACTTCAGGGATAGGGCTCAGCAGACTGTTTTAACAAGTCTTCCAAGTGATTCTGATAGTGCAGACAATGTCTAGTTTAGACAATACCACTGGATCAAAAGGGAAAAATCCGCTAGTTTTCTTGGGAGGATATAGGGTGTATGGAACTAGGCATATTTATTTTTGGATTCGTATTTATGGAAGCTATGGTGAGAACATATTGACAAGGAAGTTCATGCCTGGAAGCATAATAGTAGCAGACTTGTGTCTTTTTCACTGGCTTACTGATCAAACTAGTATTTCTTCCAGTTTGTTTTCATATTTTGCCAAACAGTACTGAAGTTTTAACTCTTTAGTCGTTATGAATTCTTTTGATTTTTAGTGCTAACTTGGATATCTAAATCAGTGTATAACATATTACTACATATTACTAATGGAGTATACATTGGTTTGCAAATGGTTTTCAGAAATTTGAAACATATGAGCTAAATGGTATTATGCAAATAATTTACCTCTGACATCTGTGACTGAAACAGTGGTTCTACATGTGGTTTGGACTTATATGTTTTATATAGTTATTAAAGCATTAGGTCTTTGTTTTCAGGATTTTTTTTCCCCCATATTTTTTGCTTCAAGTTGTAGTCTGTCTTTTTAAGAATTCTCCTATAGCGTGAACCCAGGAGGCGGAGCTTGCAGTGAGCTGAGATCCGG
>NW_016823563.1:0-1387 GCF_001698545.2 Rhinopithecus bieti
TTTAATTAATTTATTTTTTTTTTTGTAGAGACGGGGTTTCGCCATGTTCACCAGGCTGGTCTCGAACTCCTGACCTTGGGTGATCTGCTTGCCTCGGCTTCCCAAAGTTCTGGGATTACAGGTCTGAGCCACGGCGCCCGCCAATAATTACTTTTTTTTTTTTTTTTTGAGACTGAGTTTTGCTCTTGTTGCCCAGGCTGGAGTGCAATGGTGCGATCTCGGCTCACCACAGCCTCTGCCTCCTGGGTTCAAGCGATTCTCCTGCCTCAGCCTCCCGAGAAGCTGGGATTACAGGCATGCACCACCATGCCCGGCTGATTTTTATTTTTTTTTTTTTTAGTAGAGACGGGGGTTTCTCCATCTTGGTCAGGCTGGTCTCGAACTCCTCCCAACCTCAGGTGATCTGCCCCCCTCGGCCTCAGAAAGTGTTGGGAGTACAGGCGTGAGCCACCGCGCCCGGCCCAATTACCTTTTTATGTAAAATTAATGCATGTACAACGCAAAAATGCTGAACAATCCAAGAGGCCATAAAAAATAAAAGTACCTCCTTCCCACCCAGGTGCCTTTAGCTGAGCCTGTTCCCAGTTGTTTGCTCACTGTTATTTAGCACAGGGAATCTCCCAAAGGGCTCCCCCTAATGCTGGGGATGCCCCCTTCACATCGCAACACCTTCACGGGGCTCGGCGGTGTCCTCCTCGAACAGTGCGAGCTCTAACCAGGCATTTTTTTTCTCAAATCCCTGCGCTTTCACTTGGCTGTCGTCTGCATCCTCAGATCCTCAGCGGGATGGCTGAGTGCCAGTTCAGTGACTGCAGTCTCGCAGGGGAAGGGTGTGGTACTTTTCTTATGCACATTAAAGGCCTTGCACAGCTACTGCTCCTCATCTCTTTCCAGCCTTATTGTTGACTCCAGTAGTTTTGGGGGGGGTAGACTCCGCCCTTCTGCTGCCTTCCATCTTCAACCCGGCCTTACTCCTACCAATCAGGAGCCACGCACCCAGGCTCTCCTCTGCTTATGTTCTTAAAGACTACACAGATTTCTCGAGGGTTGTCAGGCATTGTTGCTCTTCTCCAATACACTGCGCCTGCAGAAATGGCTGAAATGGGCCAGGCGCGGTGGCTCACGCCTGTAATCCCAGCACTTTGGGAGGCCGAGGCGGGCGGATCACCAGGTCAGGAGATCGAGGTCATCCTGGCTAATACGGCGAAACCCCGTCTCCACTAAAAATACAAAAAATTAGCCAGGCGTGGTGGCGGGCGCCTGTAGTCCCAGCTACTCGGGAGGCTGAGGCAGAATGGCGTGAACCCGGGAGGCAAAGGTTGCAGTGAGCCAAGATCGCACCACTGCATTCCAGCCAGGGCGGCAGAGCAAGACTCTGTCTCAGAAA
>NW_016823564.1:0-1665 GCF_001698545.2 Rhinopithecus bieti
TACTAACATGGTAGTTCAGTTTGATTATGAATTAATAACCTGTGTACTTAAAATAATCATAAATGTTGCTGAAGAATCACAAGTGGTACATTTAAAAAGATGTTTCTAAAGCATTTTAATTAGGCATTTTGAAATATGTAGGATCATTTCAACTTATTCAAGGTAATGGGAATGATTTAAATTCATATACATCCCCAAAGTTGCTTTTTCCTGATCAAGTCCTTGCCATGCACAAATCCTGAAGATGGAAGACAAAAGTTTAAGTCCTACCTCCACCATGCACTAGCTGAATGGTTAAACTCTGAGCATGCTTCCTTACTGATTATATGAGTATAATGGTGATACTAAAAGGTTTATTTTTTATCAAATTCTGAAATAACTAATAAAACATTTTATGAATTACAAATGTAAATTAGTACTGAATACTAATAAATGACAAAACAGATACATTTGTTTCAAGTTCTAAAAGAAGTTATTGAGCTTAGCAAACAAAGAGAATACATTGTACGTTTTTCTGTGTTCTGTTACCATATTGAGAAAGCAAAGAAGAATATTTAGAACACTCAGAAAAAGAAAGGCATGATTTAACCTGGAATAACTGAATCTGTGAAATAATGAGGAGCTTCAAAAATTGTCTCCAGATAATTTCTCATGCTAACTCTAGATGGAATATGTTAGTACAGTTCAGCAAAAAAATTATGAATGCCCTGCCACATGAAGCTGACAGATAATGTTGAATGTTAGAGAAACTATAAAGATGGGTAAGGTAAAATTTCTGCCTTCAAGAGCAAAGAGTAATGAAGGTCTTAGTTATTCATTATTAGCTGGGATAGTTGGCTCCGAAATTATTTACCCCTTACCTCTCTCTCATTATCTTCCTCTCTCTCTCTCTCTCCCTCTCTCTCGTTACACGTCTGCATACATTAAATCTATGCATGTATATATGAACAATTGAATATACGCTCATACATATTCTTAACAACCTCTAGAATCATTCCTTACAAAATTACATATTTTTGTCTCGTTCCTCCTATTTTAGGAAAGGGCATCATCATCAACCTGACTGTTTAAACTACAGGGAGCCTGGGAAAATACAAGTTAGAATAGCTATTATGTTATAAATGTGCTTGAAATCATAAGGGAAGGTAATAATAATAGTTCATAATAATTGAATGCTTACAGATCTTATATTGCCTATCTCATTTCAGCTTCAGAACAGTGCTGATGGAGTGGTAACAAACCACCCCAAACTATATACAATACCTAACCGAAACACCTAGAAAACTGGTTTATACTATATTTCACATTGAGCTACAGGAGCAAAAACCAAGACTGTGTAATGACTTGCTCAGATTTTTAATCAAGTTGAAGCTAAATAACAACTTCTTATTGCCTGCAGCTTTGTGGTGACTATAAATCTTTTGTTAATATAATGCCAGTAGTGATTTATTTTTGCTGTTTAAATTCGTAAATTGCAGGATTCTAGGCAAACATACCACTAACCCCTCAAGGGTAATATACCAGATTTTTAAAGGTTATGATAAAAATCCTGAGTCTTTCAAGAGATGTGATTTAAAACTGGGATACCTAAACAAATTATAAATAGAAAATGATTCATCTCAAAGTCTTTTTCAGTTTATTTAGTTTAAAACATCATAAATTAAA
>NW_016823565.1:0-608 GCF_001698545.2 Rhinopithecus bieti
AGTATTGTAAATCTAGTCTCAGTTTAGAGTAAATTAACAAATATTTGTTTTTTAAAAGCAAATGTATAAAATTAATGGGTAACAGATGCCATTAGCTGCTAAAAGTAGTATGACTAAATTCAGTAAGTATCTAGCCATGCAAATAACAGCCCAATTAAATGGAGACCCTAATAGGTGCATGTGGAAAGCATTGCTGTGCAGTGTGGTGCACCTCCACTCAGCATTTTCTTCTGCCTCTGCACAGAGATACCAATTTCCCCTGAGTGACTCAGGGTGCATACTGGGAACTAAGAATGCTGTGCTCAAATTGATTACTGAAAACATGGTTAATATGCATCTTCTATAATAAAATGTTATAAATCTTGTTCTGCATCAGAAAAGCTTTTAGTAAAAGATTATAGTACTCAATTTGGGTTCATGGAAAATTTCAATATTCCAGATAATTCAGACACTTAAATGTCAATGAAATTCCATAAAACATATTTGAATAAGATGAAGTCTTCTTAGCTAATAATTTTATATTACCAGTAAATTTTAGAAACCAGTACTTTAAGGCAATTAACAGTGTTGGACATGTGAGTAGCACCTAAACAAGTGCTCTTCATGAT
>NW_016823566.1:0-610 GCF_001698545.2 Rhinopithecus bieti
AAATATCTCTTTGCAGATTCCATGAAAATAGTGTTAGCAAACTGCTCCATGAAAAGAAACGTGTAAATCTGTGTGTTGAATTCACACATCACAAAGCAGATTCTCAGAAATGTTCTTTTTGGTTTTATTCTGAGGATATTACCTTGGGGGTCACCATAAGCTTCAATGTGACCCAAAATATCTGTACTCAGGTTCCCCAAAAACAATGCTATTAAACTGTTCCATGAAAAGAATGATGTAACTCTGTGAGATGAATTCACATATCACAAAGATGTTTCTCATATAACGTCTTTCTAGTTTTATCTGAGGATATTTCCTTTTTCACCATATTCCTCAATGCACTCCCAAATATCCCACTGCAGATTAAACGAACAAAGGGCTAGCAAACTTCTCAAGGAAAAGAACAGTGTAACTCTGTGAGATGAATTCACACATCACAAAGCAGATACTCAGACAGCTTCCTCTTGGATTTTACCTAAGGATATTTCCTTTGTCGCCATAGGCTTCAATACCTTCGCAATTATCCTACTACACATCCCATGAAACCGGTGATATCAGACTGTTCAAGGAAAGAACAGTGTAACTCTGTGAGATGAATTCACACATCACA
>NW_016823567.1:0-596 GCF_001698545.2 Rhinopithecus bieti
AAAAGGCAGCAGAAACTTCTGCAGACTTAAACGTCCCTGTCTGACAGCTTTGAAGAGAGTACTGCTTCTCCCAGCATGGAGTTTGAGATCTGAGAACGGACAGACTGCCTCCTCAAGTGGGTCACTGACCCCTGAGTAGCCTAACTGGAGACACCTCCCTGTAGGGGCCGACTGACAACTCATACAGCTGGGTGCCCCTCTGAGATGAAGCTTCCAGGGGAAGGATCAGGCAGCAACATTTGCCATTCTGCAATATTTGCTGTTCTGCAGCCTCCGCTGGTGATTTCCAGGCAAACAGGGTCTGGAGTGGACCTCCAGCAAACCCCAACAGACCTGCAGCTGAGGGTCCTGACTGTTAGAAGGAAAACTAACAAACAAAATGACATCCACACCAAAACCCCATCTGTATGTCACCATCATCAAAGACCAAAGGTAGACAAAACCACAAAGATGGGGAGAAATCAGAGCAGAAAACTGAAAATTCTAAAATCAGAGTGCCTCTTCTCTTCCAAAGGAACACAGCCCTCACCAGCAACGGAACAAAGCTGGATGGCGAATGACTTTGAAAAGTTGAGAGAAGAAGGCTTCAGACGATC
>NW_016823568.1:0-1386 GCF_001698545.2 Rhinopithecus bieti
GAATAGTGAAACATACTGAAAGAAAATCGAGGAAGAAGCTTTCCAAGAATCTGCTTTCTGATATGTGAATTCACTTCACAGAGTTAATGCTTACTCTATGGTGCCCAGATTCGAAACTCTGTCTTTGAAGAATCTGGGAAGGGATAATTAGTGAGGCCCGGAGGCTTGTGGTGAGGAGGAAACGCCTGCCAATGAAACCTGCAGAGAAACGTTCTGAGCAACTGCTTTGCAATGTGTGTATTCGTCTCCTAGAGTTAAACCATTCTTTGGATTTAGCAGCCTGAAATCACTGTTTTTGTGGAGTCTGAGGAAGGACATATGGGAATGACCTTAGAATATGGAGAAAGAAATATCCTCAGGTAAAATCCAGAAGGAAGCTTTCTTTGGAACTGCTCTGTGTTGTCTTAATTCCTCTCACTCAGATAAGCCTCTCTTTTCATTGAGCAGTTTTCTAACCCTGTGTATGTTTAGCATGGGATGGGATATTCGGGAGCACTTTGTGGCTAACGGTGAAAAAGGAAATATGTTCAGACCAAAACTGGAGAGAACATTCCGAGGAACTGCTTTGTGTCGTGTGGATTCCAGTCACAGTGTTATACCTCTCTTCTCATACAGCGTCATTGAAACTCTTTTGGAGAAACAGGTATCAAGTGACATTCGGGAGCATGTTGATGCCAATGGTGAAAAGGGAAAGAGCTTCAGACAAAAACTGGAAAGAAGCTTTCTAGGAAACTACTCTGTGATATGTGTCACCACCTCACATAGGTAAAGCTTTCTTTACGTTAAGGAGTTGGAAACTGTCATGGACGGATCCACGAAGGGACCTTCAGGAGCACATTCCGGACTATGGTGAAAAGGAAATATCTTCAGATAAAACTTGAAAAAAGCTTTTGTGAATATGCTTTTAGCTATGTTTTTTCATCTCACATAGATGAAGCTTACTTTACATTACTCAGCTTGGAAATTCCCTCATGGATGGTTTTTCCAAGGGATATTTGAGCTCCCCTTTGCGCCTATGGTGAAATAGGAAATATAGTCATATAAAAACTGGAAAGTAGCTTTCTGTGAAACTGCTTGGTGATTTGTGCATTCCACTCAGGGAGTTATAACTTTCTTCTCATTATATACAGTTTGAACACTGTTCCTGTAAAACCAAAAGTGTGATATTTGGAGCACATTGAAGATTATGGCAAAAGTGAAATATCGTCCAAGAAAAACAGAAAGAAGCACTCCAAGAAACTGTTCTCTGTCATGTCCATTCTTTTGAAAGGGTTAAAGCATTCTCTTCATTTCCCAGTTTGAAAGTCGGTCTTTGAGGTTTCTGCGAAGGAATAATAAGTGGCAACCGGAGGCCTGTGTCAAGCAAGGAAATGTCTTCCATCGAAA
>NW_016823569.1:0-610 GCF_001698545.2 Rhinopithecus bieti
TCGGCCTCCCAAAGTGCTGGGATTACAGGTGTGAGCCACCATGCCCGGCTATGTGATATTTTAAATGATCCTTCAAAAATAATCAAATAATCCTTTCAAATAAACACTTACCTGATGTTTTAGCAAAATTTCAAAACTTCTGAGGTTAAATCCCACTGAATGAAACAACCACAGGATAGGCAGGGCTGGTATTAATCATATATATATATATATTTTTTGTCTGTTTTATTTTGTTTTGAGGTGGAGCCTGTCACTCAGTCGCCCAGGCTGGAATGCAATGGAGCAGTCTTGGCTCACTGCAACCTCCACCCCCCGGGGTTCAAGCAATTCTCCCTGCCTCAGCCTCCGGAGTAGCTGGGATTACACGCACCCACCACCACATCCGGCTAATTCTTTTTTTCTTTCTTTCTTTTTTTTTTGTATTTTTAGTAGAGACGGGGTTTTACCATGTTGGCCAGGCTGGTCTCAAACTCCTGACCTCAAGGGATCCACTCACCTCGGCCTCCCAAAGTGCTGGGATTACAGGCGTGAGTCACCATGCCCAGCCTAACTAATCATTCATACACACACACACACACACACACACACACACACACACACACACACACAT
>NW_016823570.1:0-664 GCF_001698545.2 Rhinopithecus bieti
CGGCTCACGCCGTAATCCCAGCACTTTGGGAGGCTGAGGCTGGGCAGTAAAAATGAAGGTGTGTGGCCGGGCGCGGGGGCTCACGCCGTAATCCCAGCACTTTGGGAGGCTGAGGCTGGGCAGTAAAATGAAGGTGTGTGGCTGGTGCGGGGCTCACGTGTCATCCCAGCACTGTGGGAGGCTGAGGCGGGTGTGAAGGTGTGTGGCTGGTGCGGGGCTCACGCCGTAATCCCAGCACTTTGGGAGGCTGAGGCTGGGCAGTAAAATGAAGGTGTGTGGCCGGGCGCGGGGGCTCACGTCTGTCATCCCAGCACTTTGGGAGGCTGAGGCGGGTGTGAAGGTGTGTGGCTGGTGCGGGGGCTCACGTGTCATCCCAGCACTTTGGGAGGCTGAGGCGGGTGTGAAGGTGTGTGGCCGGGCGCGGGGGCTCACGTCTGTCATCCCAGCACTTTGGGAGGCTGAGGCGGGTGTGAAGGTGTGTGGCCGGGCGCGGGGGCTCACGCCGTAATCCCAGCACTTTAGGAGGCTGAGGCGGGTGTGAAGGTGTGTGGCTGGTGCGGGAGCTCACGTCTGTCATCCCAGCACTTTGGGAGGCTGAGGCGGGTGTGAAGGTGTGTGGCTGGTGTGGGGGCTCACGTGTCATCCCAGCACTTTGGGAGGCTGA
>NW_016823571.1:0-610 GCF_001698545.2 Rhinopithecus bieti
GTCCCGGGGCCCGAGCGACGGCGCCAGCCGGGGCCGCGGCGCGCGGAAGCCACTTTGCACGGTCAGCGCCGGGCACAAGTTTGTTCCGCGGCTCCCAGGGGCCTGGGCGCTGAGGGAGAATCCCGCTGAGGGGGCCGGGAGGAAGTGGAGAGGGAGGCGCCGAAGGATACAAGAGTGGGGAAAAGTGCCGAAAGAAGCAACAGCCGCTCCACCCGGGACCAGAAAAGTGGCCAGCGCGTCCCGGCCGCCCGCCCTGCGCCGGGGATGCGGCGGCGCCGGCGGCGGCTAACGGTCCAGGGAGGCGGCAGGGGCGGCGGGAGCCGCTAGGCGGAGAGAGACCAGGTAAGAGACATAACGGTTCAGGGAGAGCGAGCGGCCGCGGCGCGGCTCCGGCAGCGGCGGCAGCGGAGGGGGGCAGAGAGCACTACTTTCTACTTTCCCACTCCACTTTGCCGTCCCTGCCCCGGCCGCCCCCAGCCCGGCTTGCCCCTCTCACCCCCGGGGGCGCCACGGCTGCCCGGCTCCCCCTGACTCCGCTGCTCCCCGGTCCCCTCCGCCACTCACCGTTATTGCGCCGCGGGTTCGCCTGCTTTCTGCGCTTACACCTGGG
>NW_016823572.1:0-8672 GCF_001698545.2 Rhinopithecus bieti
ATATACATCAAATCCCAGGTCCAGTCTGGGCTGGAAGGGCCTGACCTCTCCTAAGAGAGTGGGGATGGAAGAGAAGCTGGGAAATACAAAGTCATTTGATGGGTGTGACACCGGACACAGGTTGACCATCAAGCCAGGGAGGAGGCCTTTATGCCCGAAAGTCCCTGAGCCTGTTCCAGGGATGGGGTGAGCCACTCCTGTACCCACCCAGGCTTGCCTAGGTGTGCTGTGTGCCGAGGAAGCTTCAGGAAAGAGAGAGGGAGGACAGAGGGAGTTTGGATGTCCAGGAGTTGTTCAGTAAAGTGAATGGAAAGCGAATGTTCCGGTCTGGGAAAGTCAAATCACATGAGAGAGGAGAGCAGATTGTCATGGAAGGTTGAGGGCCAGGGCTACGGAAGGGAAAACCACATGCTCAAAATCCTGGTCAGTGCGTGTCCGCCTTAATGCGTGCGTGTCCACCTTCCTCCACTGTGGGGCCAGCGCAGGGCCAGAGCCCCGGCTGGGAGGGGATCCTACACTTGCTTTTTTTTTTTTTAATTGTGGTAAAATATGCGTAACATGAAATTTGCCATTTTAGCTATTTTTGAGGGTACAATTCAGTGGCATTTACTACGTCAAAAATATTGTGCAACCGGGCTGGGCATGGTGGCTCACGCCTGTAACACCAGCACTTGCCTCGACCTCCCAAATTGCTGGGATTACGGTGTGAGCCACCACACCCAGCCATATTTGCCTCTTTGTGACTGACTTATTTCCTCCCCTCCCCTCCCTCCCTTCCTTTCCTTACTTTCTTTTCTTCTTCTTCTTCTTCTTCTTTTTTTTTTTTTTTTTTTTGAGACAGGGTTTGCTTTGTCCCCCAGGCTGAAGTGCAGTGGCATGATCTCTGCTCACTGCAACCTCCGTCTCCCCGGCTCAAGCAGTCCTCCCACCTCTGCCTCTCTGGTAGCTGGGACTACAGGAATACACCACCACACTTGGCTTTTAAATTTTTTGGTAGAGACGAGGTCTCACTTTATTGCTCAGGCTGGTCTTGAATTCTTGGGCTCAAGTGATCCTCCTACCTCAGCCTCCCAAAGTGCTGGGATTACAGGTGTGAGCCACTGCACCCAGCTGTGACTGTCTGATTTCACTGAGCATGATGTCCTCAAAGTTCATTCATGCAGCAGCAGGTGTCAGCATTTATTTCCTTTTCAGGGCTGCATAATATTTCATTGTGTGGATAGACCACATTTTGTTTATCTATTCATTGGTAGGTGGACTCCTGGATAGCTTCCACCTCTTGGCTATTGTGAATAATGCTGCTATGAACATGGGTGTACAAATATCTGTTAAGGACGGGTACAGTGGTTCATGCCTGTAATCCCAGCACTTTGGGAGGCCGAGGTGGGAGGATTGCTGGAAGCTAGGAATTTGAGACCAGCCTGGCCAACATAGCAAGACCCTATCTCTACAAAAAATAAAAAACTTAGCTGGGCATAGTGGGGAATGCCTGTAGTCCCAGCTACTTGAGAGGCTGAGGCAAGAGGATTGCTTTAGCCTGGGAGGTTGAGGCTGCAGTGAGCTATGATCTAGCCACTGCACTCCAGCCTGGGGGACACAGTGAGACCCTATCTCAAAAACAAACAAAAAAAAGGTTAAAAAAAATCCCGCAAATACCAGCTGGAATCCCTGCTTTCAATTCTTCAGTGTGTCTACCCAGAAGTGAAATTGCTGGATCTACCTTTTTTTTTTTGAGATAGAGTCTTGCTCTGTCACCCAGGCTGGAGTGCAGTGGCGTGATCTCAGCTCACTGCAACCTCCATCTCCCAGGTTCAAGCAATTCTCATGCCTCAGCCTCCCGAGTAGCTGGGGCTACAGGCGCCCACCACCACGCTTGGCTCATTTTTGTATTTTTAGTAGAGACAGGGTTTCACCATATTGGCCAGGCTGGTCTCAAACTCCTCACCTCAGGTGATCCACCTGGTTCGGCCTCCCAAAGCGCTGGGATTATAGGCATAAGCCACTGCGCCCCGCCTACTTTTGTTTTTGAAGTGGGTTGGGCTGGGCCTGGGTTGCTCAAATCCCAGTATAGCACTGGCATAGGATATATCACTGTCCTCAGTTCCCAGCACCTGGGTCTCCTTGGCTGTGAAAAGGGATAGTGATAACAGTGGCCATCACAGGGTTGTTGTGAGAGATACTTAAGATTTTGTAGAAACAGGCCAGGCGCGGTGGCTCAAGCTTGTAATCCCAGCACTTTGGGAGGCCAAGACGGGCGGATCACGAGGTCAGGAGATCGAGACCATCCTGGCTAATACAGTGAAACCCCGTCTCTACTAAAAAATACAAAAAAACTAGCCGGGCGAGGTGGCGGGCGCCTGTAGTCCCAGCTACTCGGAGGCTGAGGCAGGAGAATGGCGTAAACCCGGGAGGCGGAGCTTGCAGTGAGCTGAGATCCGGCCACTGCACTCCAGCCTGGGCGACAGAGCGAGACTCCGTGTCAAAAAAAAAAAAAAAAAAAGATTTTGTAGAAACACCCATGCAGGCTGGGCGTGGGCGTGGCGGCTCACATCTGTAATCCCAGAACTTTGGGAGGCCGAGGCGGGAGGATCACTTGAGCGCAGGAGTTCAAGACCAGCCAGGGCAACACAGTGAGATCTTGTTACTACAAAAAATATATATATATGTATATATCAAATATAAATATATATAAATTGGAAGCGGGCGTGGTGGTGTGGCAGCCTGTAGTCCACCTCACTCGGCAGAGGCTGAGGTGGGGGAATGCTTTGAGCCTGGGAGGCGGGAGGTCGAGGCTGCAGTGAGCTTGTGATTGTGGCCGCAGCTGCTTCTAGCCTCGGGCGACATAATGAGAATCTGTCTCAGAAAACAAAAAAGAAAAAAATAAAAAGAAATTATGTTTAAGACCCAAGAAATCGCCTGTTAATTTTTAAAAATAATCTTTTAAATAAAGCAATTTAAAAGGCGAAACACATGTATTGTGCACATTGAACGGTGCCTGGCAGCCTGCCTCAGCTTTGAATCATTTCTGCCATGATGGTGCCATCAAATTACCAGGGACGGGAAGCAAGGCGCCCTCACGGCCACCAGGGGGCGCGGCTGCCATGGCTCTGAGTCCGGCTGGGCACAGGCCTGGCAGGCTCCACTGCCGCATCACCTGCACCATTGTGCCCCTCCGTCTTGCCAGGCCGGGCCTCAACTATTCTCCTCTCCACCACCACATCTGCTATTAAATCCCACGCTTCCCCATCCTTCCTAATGTCGCTTACTTTCAGCCCAAAAGGGATCAGAAAGTGGCCCACGCATGGTCCAGGCCACGTCACCTTGTCCGCCATAACCTATGTCCCTTGCACCTCGCCGCGGAAGCCTTCAGCCCATACCATTGCGCGCGTTTATCCAGGCCCAACAGGGCCCTCCCTCCGCAGGTAATGACCTTTGTCCCTTCTATCTCTGGTGGCTTCTCTGAGGGCGGGTGAGGTTCCATAGTGTGGGGAAGTCCCTCATAGAGACACACCGGGGTGCTGGTGCACGGCGTCACACCTGTAATACCGCAACACTTTAGGAGGCGGCAAGGCAGGAGGATCGCTGAAGGCGCACCCCACCCCACCCCCCCACCCCCCAACCCCCAGTTCAAGACCCACACCCTGGGAACATGGCAAGGACTCCCATTCTCACAAATAACTTAAAGAATGAGGCCAGGTGTTGGAGGCGGCATGACCTGTAATCCCAGCTAGCTACAGGAGCGGCTGCAAGTCGGGAGGGTCGCGCTTCGACGCGCGCCGAGGAGTTGGTTGACGGCCGCTGCCAGTGCACTATGAGGTCGCGCGGTGGCCACTCGCGCCTCGCGCAGCCCAGGGTGACAGACACATGGAGGACCGCCTCTGTCCCGCACAGACGATAACATCAAAGTAAATAGGCAAATAACGAATAAGGCAGGTGGGGTGACACACCGTATAATTCCAACACGGTTTGGGAGGCTGAAGCAGGAGGATTCGCTCGAGGTCAGCAGGGAGTGTCGAGACCGCAGCTGGGCACTGCATCTCTAATAAACACAACATCTTTAAAAGAACCGACGATGCTGGTCGTCGGCACCTACTACGTACCGCAGCTACTCAAGAGCCTGAGGCGGAGAGGATCACTTGAGCCAGGGAGCTGTCACAAGGCCGTGCAGTGAGCCTACACATGATCTGCACCACTGCCACCTCCCAGCCTGCGGAGTTCACCGGTGTACCTGTGTCTCTAACACAACACAAAAACAAACAAAAACCAAAACCACAGCGGAGGTGGTGGCAGGGCTTGGGGGACAGGGGGCTGCAGTGGCTCAGCGCCGGGCCCCATGCTGCTTCCTCAGGACGTTCTGAGGAGTCGTTCCTGGTCAGAATGCAATCTGGGAACCTTGCCTCTTTTCCAGGGCAAAGGGCTGGCTGAAGGTGTCCACAGGCCTGAGGCAGACCAAGCCCCTGGAGACCGAGGCCCTGTGGGGCATCGAGGCCAACTCTAAAGGGGTAGCTGCATTTGTAGCCACCAGACTCCTGGGCAGCTTACTAGGCGCCGGACTCGTGGTCTCCGCATGGCTAGAGGACAGGAAACATGCAGATTGTTTGTCTTTTTCGCCACACAGCGAAATCTCAAATGTTTTGAATATTGCAGTCGTTAGATTTACAATTATTATTCAACTCTGTCATGGGCCCAACTCAAGGCAATCTCAATAGCCGGGCTTGGCCTGTGCGGATATAACCATTTTCCTTTGCAGCATTCTGATGGAAGCTTCTTGAAGACACTGGTCAATGCCTTGCAGCACTGGCTACAGAGATAACCTGGAAGTTTTTAAGCTGCCCAGCTGATATTTTTTTTTTTAAATTTATCGTTTTAATTTTTTTTTGATGGGGCAGGGTCTTCGCTGTGTTTGCCCAGGCTGCAGCTGGCAGTTGATGTTAATCAATAGCTCATGGCAGCACTTGGCTCCTGGGCTCCAATGCATCATTCCCGACCTCAGCCCTTCTGAGTAGACCGCCCCCCTGGGCACCACCAGGCAAGCTTGCAAAGCATTGCTTAGGCTACCATTTTTTTAAATTTTATGTGTGTGGAGGGTAGGGGGGGCTGGGTCTCAGTGTTGGTTTGCCCCAGGCTAGTCTCGAACTCCTGGCCTCCAGCAATCCTCCCTCCTACTGCTCCCAAAGTGCTGGGATTATAGACCTGACCACTGTGCCCAGCTGAGCCTCACTATTTCTCGTTGGAAGACTTTTTGTCCGAGCACAGCGTGACTGAATAGACACTTGGTAAACCCCCATTTACGCGTGGGGCACTGGCTTCGTTTATCCACGCCACAGGGGGGCCGCCATCAATATTCTCTCCTTGGTCCACCAGGAATGACATTTTCCTCGGTGCAACACAAGAAATGTCAACTGCGCTGGGTGTGGTGGCTCATGCTTGTAGTCCCAGCTCCTTGGGAGGTGAGGTGAAGGGGATCGCTCGATCCCAGGAGTTTTGGCAATTATGGTGACCCTTCTAGGAGCAGGCGGACGCAGCAAGGTTTGCCTAAAAGAGGTGAACCGGCCCTAGTTGGACATGGAGCTAGCAGTGGGACGACGCTGTGAAGAGCCACCGCACTCCAGCTGAAAGCCAGCACATCTCTATTGAATTCCAAATTAATACCAATTTCATATGCTATAATAATAATATAATGAATGTCAACTCCGCAACACTGATTCTTCAACCAACCCAGGCAAAGGCTGACCTCAAGCACTGAACATGGATGGGCGTAACAGCTCCTTGAATGCGGGAGACACGAGCTTGATCTCCGCAGCCACATCAACAGAAGGCCAGAGACTGGGGCGCCCCAAGAAAGAAAGACCCTGCGGGGTTGGGCTGGAAAAGTCCTGGACGCGCCAGGTCTTCACTCCACTCAGTGCGTGTGAATCACAGCTGTAGGATCTAGAATAGATGCGCTTGGCAGATGGCCTCTGAAGGTGGTGAAATGGGGCTTCATGTGGCCAGCTGACATCTGCATGTAATAAGAAGCCAGGTGCTGCCACCGCCCTCCCCCTATTTGTATCCAGAGGACGGGACTTCTTGTGGAGGTCCCGGTTAGTCTTTACTTTTGACCCCAAGCAGGCAGCTGGTCAAGCTGTCCTGAGAAAGTGATCCATTTCCCTAGTTGGGGGTGTGCAATGCTGAATGCAGCTATCCCAGACATATTTATTCCAAATACACCCCCTTCCCCAAATTCCATGGAATGAACAAAGTCAGATTTCAACAAGGATGACTACAGCCCAGGGCGAAATAACTCTGGTATCCTCTCTCTGTAGCTTCCCAAAGTCTTTCTTTTATTTTCTTTTTTCTTTTTTTCTTTTTTGAGATGGAGTCTTGCTCTGTTGCCCAGGCTGGAGTGCAGTGGTGTGATCTCGGCTCACTGCAACCTCTGCTTCCTGGGTTCAAGTGATTCTCCTGCTCAGCCTTCCAAGTAGCTGGGATTACAGGTGTGCATCACTATGTCCGGCTAATTTTTGTATTTTTAGTGTGGATGGAGTTTCACCATGCTGGCCAGGCTGGTCTCAAATTTCTGACCTCAAGTGATCCACCTGCCTCAGCCTCACGAAGTGCTGGGATTACAGGTGTCAGTCACTGTGTCTGGCTGCCAAACTCAATCTCTCTCTCTCTCTTACACACACACACACACACCCATGATATATACACAACCCTCCTTTTTCACCATTTGGAAGTTCGATGTCCAATTGAGAGTAGTGACTCCCCTTGCCAATTCCAGGAAACAAAGCTAAGCACAGATTGCCAGCTCACTGCCTGTCCATGGCCTCATATCTTTTTGGGAAGTGGCCTCGGTCTCTGGAGCAGGGAGAGCATACCAAGTGCTTTGCTTCACTGGGCATGGTGGCTCATGCCTGTTATCCCAGCATGTTGGGAGGCCAAGGTGGGTGGATTGCTTAAGGCCAAGAGTCTGCGATCCACCTGGGCAACATAGTGAGACCCCCATCTCTACAAAAAAAAAATTAGCTGGGCATGGTGGCACATGCTTGTTGTCCCAGCTACTCAGGAGGCTGAGGCGGGAGGACTGCTTGAGGCTGCAGTGGGCTATGATGGCACCACTGCACTCCAGCCTGGGCAACAGAGAAAGACTCTGTTTCAAAACACAGACAAAAACAAACCCAAAGTACAAAAGGACATCCATACTGGGAAAAAGATATAACAAAGACGCTTGGATTGGAAAAAGCCCATACCCCTCAACTTCACCGGAATATCAAGTGAGTGCAAACTTCACGGAGTGTAAACTTGAAAGTGCTTAAACGTTTGAGGCCAGGAGTGGTGGCTGATGCCTGTAATCCTAGCACTTTGGGAGGCCGAGGCGGGTGGATCACTTGAGGTCAGGAGTCTGAGACCAGCCTGGCCAACATGGTGAAACCCCATCTCTTACCAAAAATACAAAAATTGGGCTGGGCACGGTGGCTCACACCTGTAATCCCAGCCCTTTGGGAGGCCGAGGTGGGCGGATCACAAGGTCAAGAGATGAGATCATCCTGGCTAACATGGTGAAACCCCGTCTCTACTAAAAATACAAAAAATTAGCGGGGCGTCGTGGCAGGCGCCTGTAGTCCCAGTTACTGGGGAGGCTGAGACAGGAGAATGGCGTGAACCCGGGAGGCAGAGCTTGCAGTGAGCTGAGATGGTGCCACTGCACTCCAGCCTGGGTGACAGAGCGAGACTCTGTCTCAAAAAAAAAAAAAACAGCCGGGTGTGGTGGTACATGTCTGCAGTCCCAGCTGCTTGGGAGGCTGAGGTGGGAGAATCACTTGAACCTAGGAGACAGAGGTTGCAGTGAGCTGAGATTGCGCCACTGCACTCCAGCCCGGGCAGCAGAGCAAGACTCTATCTCAAAAAAAAAAAAAAAAAAAAAAAAAAAATAAATATGCTTAAACATTTGAGAAGAATCAAGCCCTGAAGGGACCATAAGGACTCCCTACACAGGAGGACGCGTGCCTCAGGGCACTGCAGAATCAGTATTGCAGTGACGTCTAAATCGGTGGTCAGGAAGCAAGTCAGTCCGAACACCAGAACAGCTTCGCATTAAAAAGTACAAATCAAATGGGCGCAGTGGCTCACATTTGTAATCCCAGCACTTTGGGAGGCAGAGGTGAGAGGGCTGCTTGAGCTCAAGAGTTTGACACCAGCCTGGGCATCATAGTGAGCCTTCATCTCTCCAAAAAGAAAAAAATAAAATAAAACAAAAGAGCCAAGTGTGGTCCCAGCCACTCAGGAGGCTGAAGTGGGAGGATCACTTGTGCCCAGAAGTTGGAGACTGCAGAGCGCTATAATTGCACCACTACACTCCAGCCTGGGTGACCGAGCAAGACCCTGTCTCTAAAAAAGTAAGAAAGAATAGGCTGGGCACGGTGGCTCACACCTGTAACCCTAGCACTTTGGGAGGCTGAGGTGGGCAGATCATAAGGTCAGGAGTTAGAGACCAACCTAGCCAATATGGTGAAACCCCGTCTCTACCAAAAATATAAAAAAATCAGCCAGGCATGGTGTCAGGTGCCTGTAGTCCCAGCTACGCAGAAGGCTGAGGCAGGAGAATTGCTGGAACCCAGGGGGCAGAGGTTGCAGTGAGCTGAGATCGCGCCACTGCACTCCAGCCTGGGTGACAGCGAGACTCTGTCTCC
>NW_016823572.1:9299-11115 GCF_001698545.2 Rhinopithecus bieti
TCAAAAAAAAAAAAGAAAAAAGCTTTTTTGAGGAAATGCAGAAACATTGGAAGAAATTATAAGCAAACATAAAAAGAAAAATAATTACCCATAATTCCTTCAACTGGGTAAAACCACTATAAATGTTTGCCTAGCACCTTCCAGTGTTTTTCTGTATACACACAAATATGCACAGACCGATATATTTTTAAAATGTAAAGACTTTGACTATATTTGCCAGGTAGGGTTTTAGAAAGTTGATACTAATTCATTCTCTAACCGTGTATGAGAGAATGTTCTTCCTGCACCTTCATCAAATATTCTTGTTCCTTTTGTTAAATTATGCATATGTTTTCCTAGTGCAATTTCCCTTTTCTAGCATTAAGTGGCAGTTCTCTAATACTTTTTTTTTTTTTTTTTTTTAAGAGACAGGATCTTGCTGTGTCACCCAGGCTGAAATGCAGTGGTGAGATCATAGCTCACTGTAGCCTTGAACTCCCCAGCTCAAGCCATCCTCTAGTGGCAGTCTCCTGAGTAGCTGTAGTGTGTGTCACCAGGCCTGGCTTCCCGATGCTTTGTCTGCTTTCCTGCCCCAGATTTGCCATCCAGGCAGAAATAAAATAAATCTCCACTGGATCCCACGGACAAGGACGCTCCATCGTGGGGAGCTGGAGTCATAAACATCAGCAGACACACACACACACAGAGAGAGAGAGAGAGAGAAAGTAAGAAAGAGAGAGAGAAGTAAGGAAGGAAGGAGAGAGAAAGAAAGAAAGAGGAGAAAGACAAAAGAGAGAAAGAGACAAAAGAAAAGGGAAGAGAAAGAGACAGAAAGGAAGAAAGGAAAGAAAAAAGAAAAGAGGGGGCAGAGGGAAGAAAGGGGAAAGAAGAAAGAAAGAAAGAGAGAGAGAGAGAGAAAGGAAGGAAGGAAGGAAGGAAGGAAGGAAGGAAGAAAGGAAGGAAGGAAGGGAGGAAGGAGGCAAGCAAGCCAGGCGCGGTGGTTCAAGCCTGTAATCCCAGGACATTGAGAGGCCGAAGCAGCAGATCACAAGGTTAGGAGATTGAGACCATCCTGGCTAACACGGTGAAACCCCATCTCTACTAAAAATACAAAAAATTAGCCAGACGTGGTGGCGGGCACCTGTAGTCCCAGCTACTCGGGAGGCTGAGGCAGGAGAATCACTTGAACCTGGTAGGCAGAGGTTGCAGTGAGCTATCATGCCATTGCACTCCAGCCTGGGTGACAGAGCAAGACTCTGTCTCAAAAACAAACAAAACAAAACAAAACAAAACAAAAAAACTGAGTCTCAGAGGGATTAGATTGCCTGCCCTGGGCCACAGAACTAGCTGTAACCATGGTCCCAAGCCTTTGTGTTGGGGGAAATATTACTTTAGAAGTTCAGTTTCCCCCTCTGCCCCCCAGGTGAACCTGACCTGGCTCAAGTGTGCAAATGAAGGCATCTCCCTGGGTGCCCACATTTGTCTGGCCCTTTCTTTCCCTCCCCCTTCCTTTTAAAGATGTCTTTTCTTGGGCTGGGCGCAGTGGCTCAAGCCTGTAATCTCAGCACTTTGGGAGGCCGAGGCGGGTAGATCACTTGAGGTCAGGAGTTCGAGACCAGCCTGGCCAAAAGGGTGAAACCCCATTTCTACTAAAAATACAAAAATTAGCTGGGCATGATGGCGCATGCCTGTTATTTCAGCTACTCAGGAGACTGAGACAAGAGAATTGCTTGAACCCGGGAGGTGCAGATTGCAGTGAGCTGAGATCACGTCACTGCACCCCAGCCTGGACAACAGAGTAAGACTCCATCTCAAAAAAAAAAAAGAAAAAAGCTTT
>NW_016823572.1:12450-25933 GCF_001698545.2 Rhinopithecus bieti
AAAAAAAAAAAAAAAAAGAAAGAAAAAGAAATGGGTTTATGTTTTTAAAAATTTAATTTTAACTACAGAAGACAAAGACAGAGTAATAGTAGATGGACAGATGGACACAGTGGCTCATGCCTATAGTCCTAGCTACTTGGTAGGCTGAGGCAGGAGGATCGCTTGAGTCCAGGGGCTTGAGAGCAGCCTGGGCAAAATAATGAGACTCCATCACTAAGAGTAAAAAATAAGTAAATAAATAAATACAAGAAAAGGGGTGATTCTAACTATATGATAACCTGGAACAGGCAAAACTATGGAGACAATAAAAAGATCAGTGGTTTCCAGGGGTTGGGAAGAAGGAGTATCTATATGAAGCACAGAATTTTTAAGGCATTGAAACTATTCTGACTGGGTGTGGTGGCTCTTGCCTGTAATCCCTGCACTTTGGGAGGCTAAGATGCGCAGATCACTTGAGGTTAGGAGTTCGAGACTGGCCTGGCCAACATGGTGAGACACCATCTCTACTAAAAATACAAAAATTAGCCAGGTGTGGTGGCGCACGCATGTAATCCCAGCTACTCGGGAGGCTGAGGTAGGAGAATCGCTTGAACCTGGGAGGCGGAGGTTGCAATGAGCCGAGATGTGACTGTGCCACCACACTCCAGCCTGGGCGACAGAGCGAGACTCTGTCTCAAAAAGAAACCACATCAGGATAAATGGGGTATCCATCTCCTCAAGCATTTATCCTTTGTGTTACAAACAATCCATTTATACTCTTTTTGTTATTTTAAAATGCACAATTAAATTCCTATTACCTATAGTCACCCTGTGGTACTATCAAATACAAGGTCTTATTCATTCTTTCTAACTTTTTTTTTTTTTTTTTGAGACGGAGTCTCGCTCTGTCGCCTGGGCTGGAGTGCAGTGGCCAGATCTCACCTCACTGCAAGCTCCGCCTCCCAGGTTTACGCCATTCTCCTGCCTCAGCCTCCCCAGTAGCTGGGACTACAGGCTCCCGAGTAGCTGGGACTACAGGCGCCCGCCACCTCGCCCGGCTAGTTTTTTGTATTTTTTAGTGGAGACGGGGTTTCACCGTGTTAGCCAGGATGGTCTCAATCTCCTGACCTCGTGATCCACCCGTCTCGGCCTCCCAAAGTGCTGGGATTACAGGCTTGAGCCACCGCGCCCGGCCCTTTCTATTTTTTGCACCCGTTAACCATCCCCTTTCTCCCGCCCCCTGCCACCTACCCTTCCCAGCCTCTGGTAATCATCCTTCTATTCTCTGTCTCTGAGTTCAATTATTTTATTTTGTTTTAATTAATTAATTAATTATTTAGATGGAGACTTGCTCTGTCACCCAGGCTGGAGTACAGTGGCATGATCTCGGCTCACTGCATCCTTCACCTCCCAGGCTCAGGCCATTCTGCTGCCTCAGCCTCCCAAGTCGCTGGGATTACAGGCTCCAGCCTGTAATAGTCGGCTAATTTTTGTATTTTTAGGAGAGACGGGGTTTCACCATGTTGGCCAGGCTGGTCTGGAACTCCTGACCTTAAGTGATCCACCTGCTTCAGCCTCCCAAAGTGCTGGGATTACACGTGTGAGCCAACACACGTGGCCTGAGTTCAATTATTTTAATTTTTAGCTCTCACAAATAAGGAAGAACATGCAAAGTTTGTCTTCCTGTGCCTGGGTTATTTCACTTAACAGAAAGAACTTTGGTTCCATCCATGTTGTTGCCAATGACAGAATCTCATTCTTTTTTATGGCTGAATAGTACTCCATTGTGTATAGCTACCACATTTTCTTTATCCGTTCGTCTGTCGATGGACACTTAAGTTGCTTCCAAATCTTGGCTACTGTGAACAGTGGTGCAATAAACATGAAATGCAGAGATTTCTTTGATAGACTGATTTCCTTTCTTTTGGGGATAAATCTAGCAGTGGGATTGCTGGATAGTGTCATAGCTCTATTTTTAGTTTTTTGAGGAACCTCCAAACTGTTCTCTATAGTAGATGTACTAATTTACATTCCTACCAAGAGTATATGAGGGTTCCCCCTTCTCCACATCCTTGCCAGCATTTGTTATTGCCTGTTTTTTGGATAGAGCTGGAATTTTTTTTTTTTTGAGGTGGGGTTTCACTCTGTTGCCCAGACTGGAGTGCAGTGATGCGATCTCGGCTCACTGCAACCCCCACCTCCCGGGTTCAAGCGATTCTCATGCCTCAGCCTCCTAAGTAGCTGGGATTACAGGCGTGTGCCACCACACCTGGCTAATTTTTGTATTTTTAGTAGAGACAGGGTTTCACAATTTTGGTCAGGCTGGCCTCGAACTACTGACCTCGTGATCCACCTGCCTTGGCCTCCCAAAGTGCTGGGATTACCGGCATAAGATACTGCACCTGGCTGGGATTAGGGTCCTTCCTTCCTTCCTTCCTTCCTTCCTTCCTTCCTTCCTTCCTTCCTTCCTCCTCTCCTTCCTCCCTTCCTTCCTTCCTTCCTTCCTTTCTCTGTCTCTCTCTCTCACTCTCTCTCTCTCTCTTTCTTTCTTTCTTTCTTTTTTTTCTGAGACAGAGTCTCACTCTGTCGCCCAGGCTGGAGTGCAGTGGCACAATCTTGGCTCACTGCAAGCTCCGCCTCCCGGGTTCACACCATTCTCCTGCCTCAGCCTCCTGAGTAGCTGGGACTACAGGCGCCCGCCACCATACCCGGCTAATTTTTTGTATTTTTAATAGAGACGGGGTTTCACCGTGTTAGCCAGGATGATCTCGATCTCCTGACCTCATGATCCGCCCGCTTTACCCACCCAAAGTGCTGGGATTACAGGTATGAACCACCGCGCCTGGCCGGGTTTTTTTTTTTTCATAGGATAGTTTATGTATATTTATTCAGAAAGATGTAATATCAAATATCCTCTTCCATTGAAGTAAAGTGTGTCTAGAATAGTCATCACAAACAGGCTTTTTTAAAAAGAAAGAAAGAAGAAAAGAAAAAGAAAGAAAGAAGGAAGGAACAAAGGAAGGAAGGAAGGAAGGAAGGAAGGAAGGAAGGAAGGAAGGAAGGAAGGGAGAATTAAAGAAAAGAAAGAGAAAGAAATAAAAGAAAAAGAAACAGGGTCTCATTATGTTGTCCAGGCTGGTCTCAAACTCCTGGACTCAAGCTGTCTTCCCACCTCGGCCTCCCAATATGTTGAAATTACAGGCGTGAGCCACGACACCTGGCATAAACAGGCTTTTAAAAATTTATGCAGTATCTCTAGGCACAACTGAATGCTAATAGCAAACCAAAGCAACCCTTCAGATTTACGAGCCTGGCCACAAATAGCAAAGAAGTGCTCTCAATTTCTCCCCCAGCCTACAAACTTGCTGTAATTCACAAAGAGAATCCAATGAAAGATGTCAACATTAATAACAATAATATCTAGAATTTATTGAGTGCTTCACTGCATGTCAGATATCGGGCATCTATTGTATGAAACAGCTTCTATTTTTATCTATTTTATGAATGGACTCTCTGAAGCTCAATAGCTATTAAAGAGGAGTTAAATGTATTTTTAGTAGACACTGTATTCGGCGTCCTGGAGTTGGTAAGTGGCTGAGCAGAGGCTGAGCCTGGGCAGTGTGAGCCCCCGGCCTGCGCTTTTAACCACGTCCCTGTGCTGTCTGTTGAGGTGATCCATTCCCGGGTAGCCTGTGGTCTTTGCACCAGGGAAGAGGACCTGAGAGTTTGGAAGCCCCGCTATGGCCCCGGATAGGCTTACCTGCCTTCTTAGGTGCCTCCTCAGTTTCCTCATCTGAAAGGAAGAGGGTGGGTCAGAGTGACCTTAGAACACATCAGCCCTGACACACCAGGACCCTCCAATTTTTTGCCTTTTTTTTTTTTTTTTTTTTGAGACGGAGTCTTGCTCTGTGGCCCGGGCTAGAGTGCAGTGGCCGGATCTCAGCTCACTGCAAGCTCCGCCTCCCAGGTTTACGCCATTCTCCTGCCTCAGCCTCCCGTGTAGCTGGGACTACAGGCGCCCGCCACCACGCCCAGCTAGTTTTTTTTTTTGTATTTTTTAGTAGAGACGGGGTTTCACCATGTTAGCCAGGATGGCCTCGATCTCCTGACCTCATGATCCGCCCGTCTCGGCCTCCCAAAGTGCTGGGATTACAAGCTTGAGCCACCGTGCCTGGCCTTTTTTTTTTTTTTTTTAAGATATGGGGTCTGGCTGTATTACCCAGGATGGTCTCAAACTCTTGGCGTCAAGCGATCCTCCTGCTTCGGCCTCCCAAAGTGTTGGGATTACACGAATGAGCCACTGTGTCCAGCCAACCCTCCACATTTTGGAGTGAGAACCAACCCCTCACTTTGCAGCTGAGTAGCCTTCATACATTTTGGGGAGACAATATGGGTCATTGCCATGGCTGGGCTGAAATGTAACTAAGGAAGAGGGATTCTCTGTCCTGGAGTCCCCAGTCTGCCTCTGGTGACACTTAAAACTCAAACCAGGCTGGGTGTGGTGGCTCACACCTGTAATCCCAGCACTTTGGGAGGTTGAGGTGGGCAGATCACCTGAGGTCAGGAGTTCGAGACCAGCCTGGCCAACATGGTGAAACCTCGTCTCTACTGAAAATACAAAATTTAGCTGGGTGTAGTGGCGTGAGCCTGTAATCCCAGCTACTCAGGAGGTTGAGGCAGGAGAATTGCTTGAACCTGGGAGGTAGAGGTTGCAGTGAGCTGAGATCACACTACTACACTCCTGTCTGGGCAACAGGGCGAGACTCTGTCTCAAAAAAAAAAAAAAAAAACCAAAACACCAAAAACCCAAACCAAGCTGGAGAGGCATCCTTGGGGTCTGGGGGTGAGGGAAGCATCCTTAGAAACAAGCCAGGGAAGGAGGGAAGGAAGCCCCGCAGTCACAGTGTGGACCGATTCCTTTGCCAGCCTGTGTATCCATGCACTGGACCTGGGGACAGGAAATGTCATCTTGGCCACACACCAGGTGCTGACTTGCACTGCTGCCCTGCCCAGGAGGCCCCCTAAGCGTGAATCAAGCCCAACATCCCGTCTGGAATTGTACCTTCTGGAAGGCAAAGGCATTCTTGGTTTAATCAAGAAAAGTGGATACCTGGACCTCACTGCCACCTCATTGAACTAATGCTTTAAAAATAGGAGTGAGGTTCACGGCCAGCCCTTGGGGAGGGATGGGCAAAGGCTTCTTGCCTCATCATTGTAGCTCTTTTCAAATGAAGCTTGCGATATTCACTCCAGGAAGGAGTCCTGCCTGGAAATAGGAGGAGTGCTCCAGAAAGCAGGTCTCAGGGTCAACGGGGGACCCTTCTGTGGAACTCAGAAAGAATGCATCTGGTCGGGCGTGGTGGCTCATGCCACCTATAATTTCAGCACTTTGTGAGGCTGAGGCAGGTGGATCTCTTGAGGCCAGGCGTTCGAGAGCAGCCTGGGTAACACGGTGAAACCCCGTCTCTACTAAAATACAAAAATTAGCTGGGCATGGTGGTGTGTGCCTATAATCCTGGCTTCTTGGGAGGTTGTGGCACAAGAATCGCTTGAACCAGGGAGGTGGAGGTTGCAGTGAGCCAAGATCATGCCACTACACTCCAGCCTGGGTGACAGAGTGAGACCCTGTCCTGAAAAAAAAAAAAATGCTTCTAAGCATCTAATCAACAGGATGGAGAACTTACAGAGAACCCTCATTTGTGATGTTTCACATTTTGTTAAAAAATTTTTAATCAAGTATATGTTTTTTTGAGATGGGGTCTCGCCATGTTGCCTAGTATGGCCTCAAACTCCTGGGCTCAAGCGATCCTCCTGCCTCAGCCTCCCAAAGTGCTGGGATTACAGGCATAAGCCAGTGTGCCTGGCCACGTGTATCATTTCTTCATGTTACAAACATTCCAGTTATACTCTTTTAGTTATTTTTTTTTATTTTATTTATTTTATTTTTTTATTTATTTATGTTTTTGAGACGAAGTCTCTGCTCTGTCTCCTGGTGACTGGAAGTGCAGGGCCAGATCTCAGCTCACTGAAAGCTCCGCCTCCCGGGTTCACGCATTCTCCTGCCTCAGCCTCCCGAGTAGCTGGGACTATAGGTGCCCACCACCTCGCCCGGCTAAGTTTTTTGTATTTTTTAGTAGAGACGGGGTTTCACCGTGTTAGCCAGGATGCGTCTTGATTCTCCTGACTCATGATCCGCCCGTCTCGGCCTCCCAAAGTGGCTGGGGATTACAGGCTTGAGCCACCGCGCCCAGCCTTTATTTTATTTTTTTTGAGACGAAGTCTTGCTCTGTCGCCCAGGCTGGAGTGCAGTGGCCGGATCTCAGCTCACTGCAAGCTCCACCTCCCCGGTTCACGCCATTCTCCTGCCTCAGCCTCCAGAGTAGCTGGGACTACAGGCGCCTGCCACCTTGCCCGGCTGTTTTTTTTGTATTTTTTAGTAGAGACGGGGTTTCACCGTGTTAGCCAGGATGGTCTCTCGATCTCCTGACCTCGTGATCCGCCCGTCTTGGCCTCCCAAAGTGCTGGGATTACAGGCTTGAACCACTGCGCCCGGCTTTTTATTTTTATTTTCTTGATGGAGTCTTGTTCTGTCATCTAGGCTGGAGTGCAGTGGCGCAATCCTGGCTCACTGCCACCTCCACCTCCTGGGTTCAAGTGATCCTCCTGACTCAGCCTCCCCAGTAGCCGGGATTACAGGCACACACCACCACACCCAGCTCATTTTTGTATTTTTAGTAGAGATGGGGTTTTGCCATGTCGGTCAGGCTGGTCTTGAACTCCTGACCTCAGGTGATCCACCCGCCTTGGCCTCCCAAAGTGCTGGGATTATGGGAGTGAACTACCGTGCCCAGCCTCTTTTAGTTATTTTAAAATGTATGGTAATTAATGTTGACTGTAGTTACCCTGTTGTGTTACCAAATAGTAGATCTTATTCATCCTACCTAGCTATATTTTTGTACCTATGTTGCTCAAAGAAATCATTGTCTCCCCCTCCATGTTTCTGGAACACTTGAACTTCAGGCTCCCTTTTAACTTTTTTTTTTTTTTAGAGAGACAGGGTCTTGCTCTGTTGCCCAGGCTGGAGTGCAGTGGTGTGATCATGGCTCATTGCAGCCTCAAACTCCTGGGCTCAAGCGATTCTCCCACCTCAGCCTCCTGAGTAGCTGGGACTACAGGCATGTGCCACCATACTCAGCTAATTCTCAAACATTTTTTTGTAGAGATGGGGTCTCACTATGTTGCCCAGGCTGGTCTTGAACTCTTGGGCTCAAGCGATCCTTCCACCTCAGCCTCTCAAAGTGTTGGAATTACAGGCATGAGCCACTGCACTCGGCCTAGGCTCCCTCTTGAGATAGGCAGTGGGAGCTCCAAGCTTAGCTTTGGGAGCCAAGTGGGTCCCTGAGGGTAGCCAGGAAGCAAGTACTGCCTCCTGGGGGACATGCCCGCTTTTATGTACCCAATGTTTTGTCCACACACAGCACCCCAGACTCGGCGTCTGAATGGATCTGGTGTCAGATGAACCTACCACATCATCCCTTTGTGCTGCTTATATCTCGAGAGAATAGATAAGATATTTGCAATCGAAACAAGAAAAGTGGCTAAATCTGGGGAAAGTGCTTGGCCGGATCCAGTTTCTTAGGATTTAAGCAGAAAGTGTAAACGTTTCCTGGAGCCCAGGGCCAAGGGCAAAGACAAGCGCTGGGCTCCGCCCAGGACGCAGGATGAGCCAAGCCGACACATGGGCAGCGCCAGGGAGCAGCATTTGCATGTGCTAACTCGTTCCTGCTGTGTGCAGACAGCACCCGCAGACAGACCAGGCCCGTCCGGCCAGCATCTTGGCGAGAGATGAATCCTGCAGAATGAAGATGATGTTTCGAGCAAATAGGAACAGTGTATTGTGTCAGGGTTCTTTAGAGAAACCGAACCAACAGGAGATTAGATAGATAGATAGATAGATGATAGATAGATAGATGATAGCTAGCTAGATAGATGATAGATAGACAGATAGATGATAGATAGACAGATAGATGATAGATAGAAGATAGATAGATAGATGATAGATAGATGACAGATAGATAGATAGATGATAGATGACAGATAAATAGATAGGCAGATAGATGATAGATAGATAGATAGATAGATAGATGATGGATAGATAATGATAGATTAGGTGATAGATGATAGATACGATAATAAGATGATAGATAATAGATGATAGACATAGATAGTTGATAGATAATAGATGATAGATATAGATAGATGATAGATAGATAATAGATGATAGATAATAGATGATAGACATAGTTGATAGATAGATAATAGATAGATGATAGATATAGATAGATGATAGATAGATGATAGATATAGACAGATGATAGATAGGTGATAGATGATGGATAGATAGATGAATATAGATAGATGACAGATAGATACATGATATGATAATGATATAGATAAATGAGAAGGAGGATTACGGATGGGAATTGGCTAAGGTAGATGATCAAGGTTGACACTCTCACCCACCCTGTGCCATCTGCGAGCGGAGAACTGAAGCCAGCAGCATGGGCTCAGTCCAAGTCCGGAAAGGCCAGACAACCTGGAATTTCTGGATGTCCTAGGGCATGGAGAAGATGGGTGTCCTAGGTCCCAGGAAGAAGAAGAGAGAATCCACCTTTTTCTCTGCTCTTTTATCCTCATCCCAGCCCCCACTGACAATGGAGGTGGCCTGCCCAGGTTGGGAGAGGGCAGACTCCCTTACACAATTACCTGATCAAATGCCAGTCCCTCGGCCTGGGTGTGGTGCACACACCTGTAATCCCAGCCCTTTGGGACTGGGGTGGCAGATTGCTTAAACCCAAGAGTTCGAGACCAGCCTGGCAACCATGTTGATACCCTGTCACTACAAAAAATCCAAAAATTAGATATGGGGGGTGTGGTGGTGTGTGTCTGTACCCCAGCTATTTAGGACGGGCTGAGGTGGGAGGATCACTGGAGCCCAGGAGGTTGAGGCTAAAGTGAGCCCTGTTGTATTCACACCACAGCACATCCAGCCTGGGTGTCAGAGTGAGACCCGGTCTCAAAACAAAAAAAACAAAACCCACAAATGCCAGTCTCTTCTGAGATGACTCTCACAAGCACACCCAGAAATAATGCCTTAACAAGCTATCTGGGGCATCTCTTAACCTCAAAGTCAAACACCCTAAAACAGGCTAACTCAAACCGATGTTTAAAATAGAAGGGAGCCTGGGCGCAGTGGGCTCACACCTGTAATCCCAGCACTCGGGAGGCCTTGAGTTGGGTGGATCACCGAGGTCAGGAGTTTGAAACCAGCCCTTGGCCAACATGGTGAAACCCTGCCTGTAATAATAAATACAAAAGAATTAGCCGGGGCATGGTGGCAACGCGCTCTGTAATCCCAGCTACTTGGGAAGCTGAGGCAGGAGAATTGCTTGGAACCTGGGAGGCGGAGATTGCAATGAGCCGAGATCGCACCACTGTACTCCAGCCTGGGCAACAAGAGCAAACATCCATCTCAAAACAAAACAAACCAAAACAAAAAAAAAAAAAAAAAAAAAAAAGAAAGAAGAAAGAGAAGGGGTTGGATTGGATTTCCATTGTTTATTTCCTCCTTATGAGCTGAGGGGGCCTGGATTCTGGGCAATTGGGGATGACTTGTGGATGTCTGACCCTGAAGTTGCTCACTCAACCACAGATTGGCAGATTTCTAGATGTTTCCTGAATTATAGAAGGGAATTTTGTGCTTTTTAAAAACTTTTTAGTTCAGTAGTTATTAAAACATGTTTATTTTATTTATTTAGTAATTATTTATTTTACTTATTTATTTTTTTGAGACGGAGTCTCACTCTGTCACCCAGGCTGGAGTGCAGTGGCATGATCTTGGCTCACTGCAACCTCTGCCTCCTGGGTTCAAGCAATTCTCCTGCCTCAGCCTCCCCTGTAGCTGGGATTACAGATGTGTGCCATAATGCCTGGCTAATTTTTGTAATTTTAGTACAGACAGGGTTTCACTATATTGACCAGATTGGTTTTGAACTCCTGACCTCAGTTGATCCATCCCCCTCAGCCTCCCAAAGTGCTGGGATTAGAGGCGTGAGCCCCCGCACCCAGCCTTAAAACCTTTTCAAAAATAGTTTTAAAATGTCCATAACATAAACCGTGCCATGTTAACCATGTTGAGGCGTACCGTTCAATGACATTCAATACTTTCACACTGTGACATAACCGTCATCCACCTCCATCTTCAGAACTTTTTCATCTTTCCATACTGAAGTTCTGTCCCCGTTAAACACTCACTCTCCATCCACCTCCCCCCACCTCCTGGCACCCGCTGTTCTACTTTCTGCCTTTATAATTTTGAGACTTTGGGTAACTCATATCACTGGAGTCAGGCAGTATTTGCCCTCTTGTGATTGACTTATTTCACTTAATGCAATGTCCTCAAGGTTGATCCATGTTGTAGCATGTGCCAGGACGATTTGTTTCCTTTGTAAGCTGAATCATCTTCCATTGTAATGGATAGACCACATTTGGTTTACCCATCCATCCCCTGGTGGACAGTTGGGCTGCGTTTGTCTTTTTTTTTTTTTCCCCGAAACAGAGCATTGCTCTGTCGCCCAGGCTGGAGTGCAGTGGCATGATCTCAGCTCACTGCAACCTCTGCCTCCTGAGTTCAAGTGGTTCTCCTGCCTCAGCCTCCTGAGTAGCTGGGATTACACCATGCCTGGCTAATTTTTTTGTATTTTTAGTAGAGACGGGTGTTTCACCGTGTTAGCCAGCATCTCTTGACCTCGTGATCCGCCCGCCTCGGCCTCCCAAAGTGCTGGGATTACAGGCATGAACCAATGTGCCCCGGCAGGGTTGTATTTATCTTTTAGCTATTGTGAATAATGCTCCTGTGAACGTGGGTGTGCAAATGCATTTGAGTTCCTGCTTTCAGTTCTTTGGAATGCTAGCTCATAAGGTAATTCTGTGTCACCCAGGCTGGAGTGCAATGGCACAATCTTGGCTCACTGCAAACTCCACCTCCGGGTTCAAGTGATCCCCCTGTCTCAGCCTCCTGAGTAGCTGGGATTACAGGCACGTGCCTCCAGGCTTGACTAATTTTGCATTTTTAGTAGAGATAGGGGTTTCACCATGTTGGCCAGGCTGGTCTTGAACTCCTGACCTCAGGTGATCTGCCTGCCTCAGTCTCGCAAAGTGCTGGGATTACAGGCGTGAGCCACCACACCGGCCCAAAAAAGTTGTTTTTTAGAGACAGGACCTCGCTATGTTGCCTAGGCTTGAGTGCAGCTCCCTGCAGCCTCCAGCTCCTGGGCTCTAACGATCCTTCTGCTGCAGCCTCCCAGTAGCTGAGACTACAGGTACACACAACCAATTTTTGTATGTTCGTATTTTTTTTTTGTAGAGATGGGGTCTCACTATGTTGCCCAAGCTTGTCTCAAACTCCTCGGCTCAAGCGATCCTCCTGCCTCGGCCTCCCAGTGCGTTGGCATTATAGGCATGAGCCACTACACGTGGCCCTATTTTTTACTTAATTTTTTGAGGGGCTGTCAAACTCTTTTTAACAAAGGCTGTGCTATTTCCCATTCCCACCAGCAGTGGGAAGAGTTCCAATTTCTCCACATCCTCACCAACACTCATTTTCAATTTTTTCTTGAGTGACCATCCTAAAGGGTAGAGTGCTATCTCATTGTGGTTTTGATTAGCATTTTCTTAATGATTATTGATGGTGAACATCGTTTCATGTGCTTATTGGCCATTTGTATATTTTTGGAGAAATGTCTGTTCAAATCCATTTTTATCAGGTTTCAGAAAAATTATTGAATTGTAGGCATTCTTTATGTATAATATGGATATTAACCCCTTATCAGATACATGACTTGCAGACCAGGCTTGGTGGCTCACGCCTGTAATCGCAGCACTTTGGGAGGCCAAGGCAAGCGGATCACTTGAGGTCAGGAGTTCAAGGTCAGCCTGGCCAACATGGTGAAACCCCTTTCTCTATTAAAAATTAAAAAATTAGCTGGGGATGGTGATGGGTGCCTGTAATTCCAGCTACTTGGGAGGCTGAGGCACGAGAATCACTTGAACCCTGGTGGCAGAGGTTGCAGTGAGCCGAGATCTCACCACTGCACTCCAGCCTGGGTGACAGAGTGAGACCCTGTCTCAAAGAAAGAAAAGAATATATATATATGTATGTATATATATGTGTGTGTGTGTATATATATATATATATGACTTATAAATACTGTCTCCCATTCTCCTGGGTTGCCTTTTCGCTGTGACAATAGTATCCTTTGATGCACAAAAGTTTTAAATTTTGATGTAATCCAATTTATCTATTTTTTGCTTCTGTTGTCTGTAGCTGTGCTTAATTTGTAAAAAGCCGTTTACTTGGAAACCACCATGGCTTTTCTCCCACGAGCCTTAGAAACATCCCACTATGCAGATCACTGTGTTTCTGCAGTCAGATCTTCCTTCCAAGTCATTGCTGTGGCTTCTGCCTCCAGTTCATCCCGGGAGATGGGGTTTTTTTAAAAAGCCAGGCCATAGAGGTGGGCTTCTGAATGAAGGGGGAGGTTCATCTGCATCTCCCAAGGGGCCCACACAATCCTGAAGTCCTCCAGGTACCCCCTGTTGCAGATCGAATGCTGGTGTGCACCCTAGAAAACCTCGAAACTGGCTCGTTTTGGCCCCTTTTCTCCATTCTGGCACCAGGTCATTTTCTGCTGTAGACAGAATCTATTTTGAGCTGCTTTTTTTTTTTTTTGTCTCCTGCTTCATACGTGTGGGTCTCCCGTGGGCTTCACATCTGAGAAGCTTCTTTCTCTTGCCGAAATAGAGCCAGCCACGTGGAGAGAGCGGTTCTCGGGCACAGATGGTGCCGTGGGGGAGAGGAGCCTGCTCTGGTTCTCCCACCCGTGCCCAAGGAACGAAGCCAGCTTCTTGGCCACCCTTTGGAATCAGAAAGAGCTGGCTACAGAGTTCCTTTTATTTTATTTATTTATTTATTTTTGAGATGGAGTCTTGCTCTGTCACCCAGACTGGAGTGAAATGGTGTGATCTCGGCTCACTGCAACCTCCGCCTCCTGGGTTCAAGCAATTCTCCTGCTTCAGCCTCCGGAGTAGATGGGATTACAGGCGCCTGCCACCACGCCCGCCTCATTTTTGTATTTTTAGTAGAGATAGGGTTTCACCATGTTGGCCAGGCTGGTCTCTGACTCCTGACCTCAAGTGATCCACCTGTCTTGCCCTCCCAAAGTGCTGGGATTACAGGCCACTGCACCTGGCCCCTTTTATTTTTTTTAATTAACCTTTTTTTTTTTTTTGAGACAGAGTCTAACTCTGTTGTCCAGTGGTGTAATCACAGCTTACTGTAGCCGCGACCTCCTGGGCTCAAGCAGTCCTCTTGCCTCAGCCTCCCAAATAGCTGGGACTATAGGAGCACGCCACATGCCCTGCTAATTTTTTTTTTTTTTTTTTT
>NW_016823572.1:26712-33107 GCF_001698545.2 Rhinopithecus bieti
CAACTGGCCCAATTTTTAATTATTATTATTATTATTTTTTTGTAGAGATTGGGTCTTGCTATGTTGGTCTTGAATCCCTGGGCTCAAGCAATCCTCCTGCCTCGGCCTCCCAAAGTATTGGGATTACAGGTGTGAGTCACTGTGCCTGGCCCCAAAGTTCCTTTTAATGCCTATTACTGGAAGCCCTGCACCTTGTAAATATGTCGTACACTTGCTGTCTGTTCCCTGGGCTGAGATTTTGATTGTTTATGGATAGAAGGCTCTATAAATTTGGATTTCTACAGGTGTACGCTCTTCTTAACTAGTATCACTTAGTGATCCTGCTCAATGGTCAATTGACTGGGCGGGAGTTTCAGAAGCAAAAGTAATTTGCTCCATCTGGGATGAGGATTTGGGGGAAGTCAAGGGGTAGTTGAGCTCGAGATTCTCGGGCACTCAGGGCACTCATGTAAATTTACCATGGCCCTCTTTAAAGGGCTACCACCCTCCCAGGGACACTGGGGCTCCATGACCCCTCCTCACCCTGCAGTCATTGTTTTATTTTATTTTATTCTACTGTTTGTTTGTTTGTTTGTTTGTTTGTTTTGAGACAGGGTCTCACTCTTGGCCCAGGCTTGAGTGCAGTGGGGCTATCACGACTCTCTGCCACCTCAACCTCCTGAGCTCAAGCCATCCTCCCGCCTCGGCCTCCCGAGTAGCTGGAACTACAGGTGTGCACCACCATGCCCAGCTAATTTTTGTATTTTTTATAGAGTTAGGGGCTTGCCAGGTTGCCTAGGCTGGTCTCGAACTCCTGGGCTCAAGTGATCCACCTGCCTCGGCCTCCCAAAGTGCCTGAATGACAGGCATGAGCCACTGTACCTGGCTTGTAGTAACTGTTTTAAACTCCCTTCTCTTCTCTCTTCACGCCTGTGATCCCTGATCCTTCCCTTCCCTCTCAGTCAGATGGTGGCCTCACCTCCCCCTTACGAGGGTCCTCGAAGCCTTCAGCTAGAAACGCCAACACCCACTGGCCAGGGACAGTGGCTCATGCCTGTAATCCCAGCACTTTGCGAGGTTGAAGTAAGAGGATCACTTGAGGTAAGGGGTTCGCGACTAGCCTGGCCAACATGGTGAAACCCTGTTTCTACTAAAAATACAAAAATTAGCCAGGTGTGGTGGCACACAACTATAACCCCAGCTGCTCCGGAGGCTAGGGCAGGAGAATCGCTTGAACCTGGGAGGCGGCAGAGGTTGCAGTGAGCTGAGATTCCGAGATTGCTCCACTGCACTCCAGCCTGGGCGACAGAGCAGACTCTGTCTCAAAAAACAAAAAACAACAAGAAAGAAACTACAAACCCCTCTTCCAAACACACAGACCTATCCTCCCCATCATCCCTTCCTCTCTACAAGCCTGCTCCCCATCCATGACACGGAACCCTCCCCACCTCCCTCACCACCTCTCCTAGTCCACTGGGCCCTCCCCATCACTTTTCAACAGGCTTTTAAGGCTTCTTGTTAGAAACAGAACAAAATACTCAAAACCCTTCAGGATGCCTCACCCCCCTCCAGCTATCCTCCCTCTTTCTCTCTTCTCCTTTTACAGCCAAACCTCCTCCAATGATTTCTGTAAACTCACTGCCTCCCATCTGATCCTGTCTCCGGAACCCTTTTCTCTCTCCACCCCCAATTCAGGTCACGGATTCAGGAGGCTTGTCAGTCTTCTTCTCATCTGTCCTCTTGGCAGGAGAGGTGCTGGAAAGTTCTTTTCTTTTCCTTTTTTTTTTTTTTTTTTTTTTTTTTGAGATAGTGTCTCTTTCTGTTGCCTAGGCTGGAGTGCAGCGATCACAGTTCACTTCAACCTTGACCACCTGGGCTCAAGCGATCTTCCCACCTCAGCCTCCTGAGTAGCTGGGACTACAGGTGCACAGCACCACACCCAGCTAATTTTGGTATTTTTTGTAGAGTCAGGGTCTTGTCATGTTGCCCAGGCTGACCTCGAACTCCTGGCCTCAAGTGATCCTCCTGCCTTGGCCTCCCAAAGTGCTGGGATTAAGACATGCACCCAGCCTCTTCTCTCTCTCTCTCTCTCTTTTTTTTTTGAGACAGAGTCTTACTCTGTTGCCCAGGCTGGAGTGCAGTGGCATTATCTTGGCTCACTGCAACCTCCACTTCCTGGGTTCAAGCAATTCTCCTGCCTCAGCCTCCTGAGTAGCTAGGGTTATAGGCACGTGCCACCACACCCAGCTAACTTTTGTATTTGTAGTAGAGACGGGGTTTCACCACGTTGGTCAGGCTGGTCTCGAACTCCTGACCTCATGATCTACCCGCCTGGGCCTCCCAAAGTGCTGGGATGACAGGCATAAGCCACTGCGTCTGGCCCTCTTCTCTTCTTTTAAAGGACATCAATCACTTGATTTAGGGCCCTCCCTTGTCCAGTCTGACTTCATCTTAACTTACATCTTGATGATAGCTAACAAGACTATTTCCAAATAAGGTCACACTCGCTGTACCAGGGTTAGGTCTTCACCTTATCTTTTTGTGGACATGCAACTCAACTCACAGCAGATAAAGAGCACCCATCTCCCCTAAGAAATCCCACTAGCACAAACCCATCTTTCCACGTGACGCCAAGCCATCCTACGACCATGTCCTCGTAATTTCTCTATAGGTCAAGTGTGTGTTCCTGTGCACAATCGCGACAACAGCTTCCATTGGTGAGGACCCCTTGACTGCCAGGCACTGGGCTCTAGGTACAGTGGTCTGCCTCCAAATGAACCTTTATCAGCCGGGTATAGTGATGCACATATGTGGTCCCAGCTACGTGGGAGGCTGAGGCGGGAGGATCACTTGAGCCTAGGAGGTTGAGGCTGCAGCGAGCTGTGATCCCGCCACTGCATTCCAGCCTGGGCCACAGAGCCAGACTCTGGAGACCCTGTGTAAAAAAACCTTTATCCATGTTGGATGGTTGAGAAAGCGGAGTGAGTCACAGGTGACAGGCGCTGCCTTACCTAAGGCTACCTGGCCACCGAGGGGCAGGGCTGCAGGCTAGAGTCCTATTTTTCTGTTATGGGGGGGTCTGCTTGTTGGGCATTGAGAGAGCAGAGAGAGAGAGAGAGAAGGCAAGTGGTAGTGAGTGTGGCCATGTGGAAGGGATTCCTTGCCTGATCAAAGGCAGACCCAGGTTGGGTGACTTCTGATACCCACTTCCTTGAGTCCACCCCAAGATTCGAACCCCAGATCTCCCAGGGAAAGGAGGATGGTGGAGGAGGGAGGACTGCCTGGTCAGATGGCGTCCTGGGAGGACTTAGTCTTTCCCTGTACCTACTCTCCGAAGGAGTGCAGCCCAGTGGCCAGCCATGGTAACCCTATGATGGCAACCCCATGAAGGCAACCCCGAGACTCCCGATAGGAGGGAAGGATTGACTCCTGTCACTGCTGGGAGCACTACCCTCCCCCGCTGGCCCTCTGCAGGTGTTACCTTCACAGCAGGGAGTCCTCAGATTGCACAGAGCCCTGTCCTTTCCCAGGGCAACTGCATTCAACGCTTGATAGCAAAGGGGTCTGAAGACCCAGTTTCCTGTCTCAACTCAAGCCTACTCGGAAGGGCCCTCCCAGTTCCGGCGCTCCCTACCGAGTCGGCTGAGGCCTTCATCGAGACTGCATCGCAGCTCAGCTTTCACCGCTGTTCATTCCTGATTCCTTCCCAGCCCGCCTTCCTCAGCCTCTTCCCCTGATCACTGCTCTGCAGACTCATCCCCATCTGCCACTCATCCTCGACTGGAACAGTCTGCAGAGCATCTTCTCCTGGCGGGGACGGGCATAGAGGAGGGCAGCTGTGAACACCTCCCTGTCAGCACCGGGTGCTCACTCAGAAGAGTATACATTTTCACTTTGCGCCCCTCGCTTTGGGTGCTGCTAACGTGCCATCCCCGTGTAAAGTGATGCATTTTATCTTATTTTTGAGATGGAGTCTTGCTCTGTCGCCCAGGCTGGAGTGTAGTGGCCTGATCTCAGCTCGCTGCAACCTCCATCTCCAGAGTTCACGCGATTCTCCAGTCAGCCTCCCAAGTAGCTGGGATTACAGGTGTGTGCCACCACATCTGGCTAATTTTTGTATTCTTAGTAGAGAAGGGGTTTCACCATGTTGGCCAGGCTGGTCTCGAACTCCTCACCTCTGGTGATCTGCCAGCCTTGGCCTCCCAAAGTGCTGGGATTACAGGTGTGAGCCTCTGTGCCTGGCCTGAATTGTGCACTTTCAATGAGTGAATTGTATGTTATGTGAATTATATTTCAATAAAGTTATTCTTTAAAAAAAAAAAAATAGAAGTCTTATCTCAGGTCAGTGACCTCCAGGGCTGAAATCTTAACCTGACTAGGCCTTCAGGGATCTGCCACCCCTAATACCTCGGTGAGCTCCTCCCCCTACTCGTCACTCACTCCTTAAACCACTTGGGCCACTTTGCTATTCCTGCAGTGTGCCAAGGACACCCTGACCTCACGGCCTTTGTATGAGCTGTTCCCTCTGCCTGGAACTCTTTTCCTGATACGCGCATTTCAGTTCCTTCAGCTTTCTCCCCATATGTGCTCTGAGACCCCTTCCTTGACCCATAGAATTGCGCACACTCAGTCCCAGCGCTTTTTCTTCCTTACCCGGACTTATTTTTCTTCTTAGTGCATTTCACCACTTGACTATTACAAACATTTAGAACAATTTTCTGTTTTCTCCAACTGGAATCTCAGCATCGTGAGAGGAGAGACTATTTTAGTCCTCGGCCCCTCAAATAATGCCTAGTTACGGTAGGCTTAAGTCATATTTGTTGAGAGGATGCAGAGCTGCACATTTTTTTGTTTTGTTTTGTTTTGCTATTGTTTTTGTTTTTTTTGAGTCTTGCTCTGTGGCCCAGGCTGGAGTGCAGTGGCGAGATCTTGGCTTACTGCAACCTCCGCTTCCTGAGTTCAAGTGATTCTTGTGCCTCAACCTCTCGAGTAGCTGGGATTACAGGCACATGATACCACGCCTTGCTAATTTTTGTGTTTTTAGTAGAGACAGCGTTTCACCATGTTGGCCAGGGTGGTCTTGAACTCCTGACCTCAGGTGATCTGTTCGCCTCAGCCTTCCTAAGTGCTGGGATTATAGGCGTGAGCCACTGCCTGTGGCCCTGTCATATAATGTATTTAACCAGCCTTAAATATAGCAGTTAGTCATAACTAATGTATTAGTGACTTACTACCATGTAACTTACTACTTAGTAACTTACTGCTAAGTAACTTACTACTTACTGTGTTAGTAACTGATTACTTAGTAACTACTACTAAGCATGTGGCAATTAGTATCTTTGTATTTAGATATTTGAGTCTATGCTAGAGCATATACAGATTCTCAGGAATGGAACTGATGTGTCAAAGAGCTTATGCATTTGGGGGTTAATAGATATTGCCAAATTGTCCTACAAATATAGGATCAACTACCCTATAGTTGACCATCCCATCAGCTACATAAACTTTCCCCAACACCCTAAGTAATAATTTGCTACCTTCTTTATCTTTGCCAGTCTGAGATGTGAAACCTACTATTTCCTTGTGGTTCTAATTTATATTTCTTATTTTGAGTGAGGATGATCATGTTGTACAGTGATTTGTGTGATCTGTAGATTCAACACAATCCCAATGAACTATTGAACCAATCCCTTCCCTATGAATGAACATGCCTGTTGTTACCAGCATTTCAATATTTGAAATTAAACAAGTAAACTTTTTTCTTTTTTCTTTTTTTTTTTTTGAGATGGAGTCTTGCTCTGCCGTCCAGGCTGGAGTGCAGTGGCATGATCTCAGCTCACTGCAAACTCCACCTCCCGGGTTCAAGCGATTCTCCTGCCTCAGCCTCCTGAGTGGTTGGGATTACAGGCGCCTGCCACCACGCTTGGCTAATTTTTTGTATTTTTAGTACAGATGGGATTTCACCATGTTGGCCAGGCTGGCTTCGAACTCCTGACCTCAGATGATCTACCCGCCTTGGCCTCCTAAGGTGCTGGGATTACAGGTGTGAGCTACTGCCCCCAGCTGAAATTAAACTTTAATCCGCAAATTGTACGGCTTTGCACTCTTGTCTAATGATCTCCTTCAGGAAAAGTGGAAATGCTGTTTCAAAGAATACTCTCATTTACATTTTGGGTGGTTAAATAAGCCTTCCAAGTAGTCTTCCAAAGTCTGTTCCAGTTTATTCCCACCAATGAAGTAAGAGAACATCGATCTGCCTTCTGGAAAGATGATAATCATTGACACCCCAAAACAGAGCATGAGAAGGCCTGTCTCCTTGTTCTCTCACTACTCTGGATTTTGTTAGTCTTTTTGGTTTCCCAGAAGTATAATTCATTGTGCAGTAAAGAATTTTTTTTTTTTTTTTTTTTTTTTTT
>NW_016823572.1:33664-45840 GCF_001698545.2 Rhinopithecus bieti
CCGCCCGTCTCGGCCTCCCAAAGTGCTGGGATTACAGGCTTGAGCCACCGCGCCCGGCCGCAGTAAAGAATTTTATCTCAGGCTGGGAGCAGTGTCTCACGCCTGTAATCCCAGCACTTTGGGAGGCCAAAGCAGAAGGATCGCCTGAGCCCAGGAGGTTGAGACCAGCCTGGGCAACATGACGAAACCTTGTCTCTACAAAAAATACAAAAATTAGCCAGGTGTGATAGTGCATGCCTATAGTTCCAGCTACTTAAGAGACTGAGGCCAGAGGATCGCTTGAGCCTGGAAGTTGGAGGTTGCAGTGAGCCGTGATTGTACCAGTGCACTCCAGCCTGGGAGACAGAGCAAGACCCTGTCTCAAAAACAAAAAAAAATTATGGTACATCTTCTAGGCAGAATGTTACACAGTTCTTCAAAATAACAACCAGGCTGGGTGCAATGGCTCACACCTGTAATCCCAGCACTTTGGGAGGCCAAGGCGGGATAATTGCTTGAGTCTAGGAGTTTGAAACCAGCCTGGGCAACATGGCAAAATCCTGTTTCTAAAAAAAAACCCCCACAAAAATTAGCTGGGTGTGGTGGCATGTGCCTGTGGTCCCAGTCACTTGGGAGGCTGAGGTGGGGGAATTACTGTAGCCTGGGACTTGGAGGCTGCAGTGAGCCATGATTGCACCACTGCACTCCAGCCTGACAACTAAGTAAGACCCTGTCTCCCCTCACCCCCTAACACACACACACACGCACACACGACTACAAAGACTGCAGCAATACAGAAAAACTGTTGACATAATATTCTTTTCTTTTTTTTCTTTTCTTTTTTTTTTTGAGACGGAGTCTTGCTCTATTGCCAGGCTGGAGTGCAGTGGCACCATCTCGGCTCACTGCAACCTCTGCCTCTTGGGTTCAAGCGAATCTCCTGTCTCAGACTCCCAAGTCACTGAGATAACAGGCATGCACCACCATGCCTGGCTAATTTTTGAATTTTTAGTGGAGATAGGGTTTCCCATGTTGCCCAGGCTGATCTCGAACTCCTGGCCTCAACGCCTGGTTCAGTCTCTCAAAGTGATGGGATCACAGGCATGAGGCACTGCGCCTGGCCCATATGTTGAAGTCCTAACCTCGGGTACCTCAGAATGGGACGGTGCTTGGAAACAGGGCCTTTAAAAGGATAATTAAGTTAAAATGAAGTCATTAGGGTGGGCCCTGATCCCATCTGACTGGTGTCCTTATAAGAAGAGGAACGAGGGGCCAGGTACGGTGGTTCATACCTGTAATTCCAGCACTTTGGTAGGCTGAGGTGGGCAGATCACGAGGTCAGGAGTTCGAGACCAGCCTGGCCAACATAGTGAAACCCCATCTTTACTAAAAATACAAAAAATTGGGTGGTGGTGGTGCGTGCCTGTAATCCCAGCTATTTGGGAGGCCAAGGCTGGAGAATCACTTGAACCTGGGAGGTAGAGGTTGCAGTGAGCCAAGATCGCACCACTGTACTCCAGCCCCAGCGACAGCGTGAGACTCCGTTTCAAAAAAAATAAAAAAAAGAGGAGCGAGGGACACACAGGGGCACACCATGATGTTTGCGTGCAGAGGCAACGTCATCTGAAGACACAGTGACGAGATGACCATCTGTAAGCCAGGGAGAGAGACCTCGGGAGAAACCAAGCCTGTCTATAGCTTGCTCTTGCACTTCCAGCCTCCAGAGCTGTGAGAAAGTCCATTACTTTTGTTTAAGCCACCCAGTCTATGGTATTGAGAGATGGCAGCCCTCTAATACACAGGAAAAAACCAATACAGGAAGAACCTTTTGTTACTAGTGACGGAAAACAGCATCGAATTTCTGCAGAAAGAAAATGTATTGCAGAAAGAGAAACTATAGTGACTCACATTTCAAACGTACATGTATTTATTTTAAAAATAAACCGTCTATCACTACCATAAATAGAATCCCGGAACCATATCCGTGAAATCCTGTGAACGCACAGCAGTCATTTGGCTTCAGGTGGGGCGTGGTAAAACATACACCCAACTTTACCACCATCCGTGTCTCAGCTCTGCATCCCAGGATTCTGGCCAAAGAAAAAAATGCTTTTTTTTTTTTTTTTTTTTTTTTTTTTTTTTTTTTTTTTTTTTTTGTGATCACAGACAAATGCAGCAAGCAGTTCACGAAGATATACTCTCCTGGGTCTTCAGTCAGCAAGAAGGAGAGTGCCATTGACCGCCAAACAAATCCAAGGCTTTGCTCCAGCTGCACCCTCTGAGGTCACAGGCTGTCTCTGAACCAATTGCTGTTGCCAGAAAACGTGATGTCCCAATGAGCTTAGTCCTTCATCACATGTTCCTCCCCTGGTATGGAGGGGTCGTGAGAGTGAGAAGGAGGTTGCTTTCATTGAACACATTGGACTGATATCGCTGGGTAAATATCTTCGGAAAAGTTGGGGTATTTGTTTTTTAAAAAAATTTATATACACGGCCAGGCACGGTGGCTCACGCCTGTAATCCCAGCACTTTGGGAGGCCGAGGTGGGTGGATCATCTGAGGTCGGGAGTTCAAGACCAGCCTGACCAACATGGAGAAAGCCCGTCTCCACTAAAAATACAAAATTAACCGGGTGTGGTGGCGCATGCCTGTAATCCCAGCTACTTGGGAGACTGAGGCTGGAGAATCACTTGAACCTGGGAGGCGGAGGTTGCGGTGAGCTGAGATCATGCCATTGCACTCCAGCCTGGGCAACAAGAGTGAAACTCCGTCTCAAAAAAAAAATTTATACACACATATATTATATATATTAGACATATATGTTATATATGTTATATATATTAGACATGTTATATATACGTATATATTTATATATACACATATATAAATAGACATACACATATATGTACATTATGTCTTATATATGTATATAAATATATATGTGTATATACATAATATATCTCATATATATATATATATATATATTAGACAGGGTCTTGCTCTGTTACCCAGGCTGTGGAGTGCAGTAGTGTGAGCATAGTTTTTAAATTTTTTGCAGAGATGGGGTCTTGCTATGCTGTCCAAGCTGGTCTTGAATTCCTGGCCTCCAGCAGTCCTCCCACCTCAGCTTCCCAGAGTGCTAGGACTACAGGGATGAACCGCTGCATCCAGCCAGGATAGTGTTAAGAGGAAGAAATTGATATGAGGTGGTCAATTGCCAACTGCTATTGCAACTGCCCCAAATTTCATCCCCATAGTGATCCAACAAAGTAGACATTGTTAGTGTCCCTGTTTTCTTTTTGAGACAGAGTCTCGCTTTGTCACCCAGGCTGGAGTGCAGTGGTGCAATCTTGGCTCACTGCAGCTTCCGCCTCCCACATTCAAGCGATTCTCCTGCCTCAGCCTTCTGAGTAGCTGGGATTACAGGTGCCTGTCAACACACCCGGCTAATTTTTGTATTATTAGTAGAGATGCGGTTTCACCATGTTGGCCAGGCTGGTCTCAAACTCCTGGCCTCAAGTAATCCGCTCGCCTTAGCCTCCCAAAGTGCTGGGATTGCAGGTGTGAGCCACCATGCCCAGCTAATTTTTGTATTATCAGTGGAGATGGAGTTTTGCCATGTTGGCCAGGCTGCTCTCGAGCTCCTGAACTCAAGTGATCTGCCCACCTTGGCCTCTCAAAGTGCTGGGATGACAGGCGTGAGCCACTGTGCCTGGCCAAGTGCCCCTGTTTTCTATAGGAGAAAGCTGAACCTTTGAAGGAAGGAATGAATTGTCTGAACTGGCAAGTGGGAGAGTTTGGATGCAAACTTGAGTCTCTGGGTCTGTCCCCAAAGTCTCTCTCTTTTCCCCCACGTTCACTCTCTTCCCCTGTAACTTCTCACAAAGAACCTGTGCCTGATTCCTGTCCGACTTGTTATCTACTTGAAATTGGCCACCGTGAGAGTATTTACACTGTGGAAATTAGCAACTGCTACAGATCAGGGCTTTTCCCCACAAAGAGCCAGTGAGCCTCAAGACACAACAGCTCTCACTGCTATCCCAATAGAGTTCACCACTGGGAACCCCCATCTCAAATCTCACAAGCGGATGCCTGATGCTTTCATTTGGTCTGAAGAGATTTCAGTGTAGTGTGAGATGGAGAGGCATAGAAAATCCCCTGGCTGTGGCAGAGTTAGTGTGAAAACAGCAGCCACTTCCTGAGACGGTGGAAATTCACATCCACAAGAAAGATTTTGGCATCTCACAGCAGCTGAGTCCTCTGGCAACCTGCATTCCTGGCCAGTTACTCACTTCTGAGCCTGGGCAGGTGTTGACGGGGCTCTGCCCCTCCTAGTGTGGCTAGGACTGCCCTGGCCTGCCCGTTCCCTTCCTTGGCACATCACCTATTTGCTAAGTTACTCTTCTCTATCCGTGTCCTGCACTTGCAAGACTGGGGAATAGACAGGATGGGATGGGGTGCTGAGCCGTAGCCTAGATTTGGGCAGGAGCTGAGGATCAAACCTATTCCTGGGGCCATGCAGTGACTCACACCTGTAATCCCAGCACTTTGGGAGGCCGAGGCGGGCGGATCACTTGAGGTTAGGAGTTCAAGACCAGCCTGGCCAACATGGCAAAACCCCGTCTCTACTAAAAATACAACCCAAAATTGTCTGGGTCCTTGCCTGGCCTGTTTGTTTGTTTTCAATTAAAGATGGGACTTCCAGATTCCGCAGAGACAAGTCACTTGGAGACTCCAAGAGAGGAGAGAGCTTCATAAGCTGCCCATGTGTCTCGCTCTGTCACCCAGGCTGAAGTCCAGTGGCATTATCTCAGCTCACTGCAACCTCTGCTTCCCGGGTTCAAGTGATCCTCCTGCCTCAGCCTCCCAAGTAGCTGGGATTACAGGCGTGCGCCACCACGCTCGGCTAATTTTTGTATTTTTGGTAGAGATGGGATTTTACCATGTTGCTCAGGCTGGTGTCAAACTCCTGTGCTCAAGTGATCACCTGCCTCACCCTCCCAAAGCGCCTGGCCCACAACTAACATTTAGATCTCCGTTTCCTTCCAGTATCCCCTTTTCTTCCCCATTCACTTTGAGAGTTGGCGTCTTGCAACATTGAAAATTCATAGCCTCAAAGGGATCTTCTGCCAGGGCTCTGGAAACTAGTAGACCTGAGTTACAATCACAGCTGCTTTGCTTACCTGATACCTTTGGCAAATGAATTAATTTTTCTACACCTCAGTCTTCTGACCTGTAATATGGGAATAATAGTAACACTATCTACCGCATATTCTTTTTTTTTTTTTTTGACACAAGGCCTTGCTGTCACCCAGGTAGTGGTGCAAACACGGCTCACTGCCGCTTGACCTCCTAGGCTCAAGAGATCCTTCTACCTCAGCCTCCTGAGTACCTGGGACCACAGGTGTGCACCACCCCAAATTTTTTTTTTTTAATTTTTTGTAGAGACTGGGTCTCTCTATGTTGCCCAGGCTGGTCTTGAACTCCTGAGTTCAAGTGATCTTCAGGCCTTGCTCTCTCAAAGTGCTGGGATTACAGGTGTGAGCCACCTCACCTGGCCAGGAAAATGGTCAAAGGCATGTAAAATGCTTAGCACGGTCCTGAACACCCAGTAAGCAGTCAGTAGAATCACATCCCTTTCTTCAATTACAGCAGCAAAGTATAGTGTGGTATAATTATAACATTCTGCAACATAATTTTAAAAAAAAATTTAACATAGCACAAGCATTTTCCTTATATCCTTAAATATTACCTAAGTATGATTCTTAATTATCACACGACTATTCAACATACAGATGTATCCAATAATTTATTTAGCCAATTCTCCATCGTTGGACCCAGGGAAGGCGAGGTTTCCCTTTTCTTTTCCTTTTCTAGACAATATTGCAGAGGAAATCCCTTACTGAATGTATAATGCTACTTTAATGTCTTTATGTTCAGGAAAGCCTTCTTCTCTCTAGGATCAGTTCAACATTCTCCTAAATATGTTTAGTTCTTTTATGGCCTCATTAAATTTTTAAAAATTTTTTATTTTGTTTTTTTCAAGAAACAAGGTCTTGCTCTGTTGCCCAGGCTGGAGTGTAGTGGTGCAATCATAGTTCACTGCAGCCTCCAGCTCCCTGGGCTCAAGCAATCCTCCTGCTTCAGCATCCTGAGTAACTGAAACTACAGACACACATTGCCATGCCTGGCTAATTTTTAACTTTCTTGTAGACACGGAGTCTTGCTATGTTGCCCAGGCTGGTGTTGGACTCCTGGCCTCAATATGTTCTCCCACTTAGGCCTTCCAAAGCACTAGGATTACAGGCGTGAGTCACTGCGCCTAGCCTGGAACTTATTTCGATACCATAAAGTGAGAGTTAAGAAGCCTAATTTGGCTGGGCGCAGTGGCTCAAGCCTGTAATCCCAGCACTTTGGGAGGCCGTAGACGGGCAGATCACGAGGTCAGGAGATCGAGACCATCCTGGCTAACACAGTGAAATCCCGTCTCTACTAAAAAATACAAAAAACTAGCCGGGCGTGGTGGCGGGCGCCTGTAGTCCCAGCTACTCGGGAGGCTGAGACAGGAGAATGATGTGAACCTGGGAGGCGGAGCTTGCAGTGAGCTGAGATCCAGCCACTGCACTCCAGCCTAGGTGACGGAGCGAGACTCCGTCAAAAAAAAAAAAAAAGAAAAAAAAAGAAGTCTAATTTTATTCGTGTTCATAATAAGCTAACCAATTGTCCCAGCATCATTTATTGAAGCAGCCAATCTTTCCTCCTTGGTTTTCTTTTTCTTTCTTTCTTTTTTTTGAGACAGAATTTTGCTCTTATTGCCCAGGTTGGAGTGCAATGGCACGATCTCAGTTCACTGCAACCTCTGCCTCCTGGGTTCAAGCAATTCTCCCGCCTCAGCCTCCCAGGCAGCTGGCACTATAGACGTGTGCGACCATGCCTGGCTAATTTTTGCATTTTTAGTAGAGACGGGGTTTCACCATGTTGGCCAGGCTGGTCTCGAACTCCTGGCCTCAAGTGAGCCTCCTGCCTTGGCCTCCCAAAGTGTTGGGATTACAGGCGTGAGCCACTGCGCCCAGGCAATTTTGTATTTTTAGTAGAGATGGGGTTTCACCACGTTAGCCAGGCTAGTCTCGAACTCCTGGCCTCAAGTAAGGCTCAGGGCTCGGCCTTCCAAAGAGCTGGGATTAGAGGGAAGCACTACTAGGCTGCCTTTATTGGATTCTAAACTCATCTGTGTAACTGGTTCTTTGTTGGGCTCTTGGCTCTGGCTCCCAAAGACATGTGCTGGATTTATATGTGGCAGTGTTGGTCACAAGCCGTCAGTTTGTAGAGTCCCATGGAAACTCAACCTCACAGCGCTGGCCACACGTGTCAAAAAGGAGTTGCCAAGTCTTAGGCTTTTCTCCAGCCAGTGTTGGCTGTCTTTGCTTCCTTTTTCCCGCCATGTAAAATCCTATATTCTTGCCAAACCCCAATTCACGCTGTCCATGATCAGCCACATCTACCCTCGGCCATTTCTGTGACTGGGAAATGTCTCAGCACTTATGTATTCAGCCTCCTCATCTGTAGCAGATTGTATTTTTCAAAGATGTCCTCATCAATACATTTATCTATCCTATGTGCTCTTTTTACAAATTGACTGATAGGCCTCTCCTGAAAAGTGGAGTCTGTGTTCCCTCTGAACCCTTAATGGGCCCAGAATTCTTTTTTTTTTGAGACGGAGTCTCGCTCTGTCGCCCAGGCTGGAATGCAGTGGCCGGATCTCAGCTCACTGCAAGCTCCGCCTCCCGGATTTACGCCATTCTCCTGCCTCAGCCTCCTGAGTAGCTGGGACTACAGGCGCCTGCCACCTCGCCCTGCTAGTTTTTTGTATTTTTTAGTAGAGACGGGATTTCACCGTGTTAGCCAGGATGGTCTCGATCTCCTGACCTCGTGATCCGCCCATCTTGGCCTCCCAAAGTGCTGGGATTACAGGCTTGAGCCACCGTGCCCGGCCCAGAATTCTTATTTGGGATGATGAAAGAGTTATGGAATTGGATCATGGCGACGGCTACACACATTATTTTTCTTATTTTTTAATTTTTGTTGAGAGATAGGATCTTGCTCTGTTGCCCAGGCTGGAGTGCAGTGGTGCCATCAGAGCTCACTGTAGCCTCCAACTCCTGGGCTCAAGCAATCCTCCTGCCTCAGCCTCCCAGAATGCTGGGATTATAGGCATAAGCCACCATACCCGGCTGGTTGCACAAATTGTGAATGTACTGAATGTCACTGAACACTGTACACTTAAAATGGTTAAACTTTTGTGTTAGATACATTTTACCACAATAAGAAATACTAAAAAAAAAAAAAAAAGTAAACAAAAAGCAAATTATCTCTGCTTTACTCTCTCTAAATGCCTGAGCCACAGGCATCACCCCTACTGTTTTTGGCAAATTTCATTGTTTTTTTTTTGAGATGGAGTCTTTCTCTGCCGCCCAGGCTGGAGTGCAGTGGCGCAATCTCGGCTCATTGCAAGCTCTGCCTCCCAGGTTCATGCCATTCTCCTGCCTCAGCCTCCTGAGTAGCTGGGACTACAAGCGCCCGCCACCACACCTGGCTAATTTTTTGTATTTTTAGTAGAGACGGAGTTTCACCATGTTAGCCAGGATGCTCTTGATCTCCTGATCTCGTGATCTGCCCGCCTTGGCCTCCCAAAGTGCTGGCATTACAGGCGTGAGCCACTGCGCCCGGCCTGTTTTTGGGAAATTTCTTATGCAGCAATAGCTAATTTATAGGACATGCTCTCCTGTCTTGAAAGAAACTCTAGGGAATAATAAGTGTATTTTCCAGAAATAAATTATAAATTTTAAGGAGAGGCATAGCCTCTTCTTAAAGTACCTAAAATACTGCTAAAAATACAGTAGGTGCTCAATAAATGTTTATAGGCTTAAATTGAGGATGCTGTAAGCTACAGGCGTGATTTTCAATTTTTAAGTTATTTATTTACTTATTTATTTTTAGAGACAGAGGTTTGCTCTGTTGCATAGGCTGGAGTGCAGTGGCGCTATCTTAGCTCACTGCAGCCTCAGCCTCCCAGGCTCAAGTGATCCTCCCCACTCAGCCTCCTGAGTAGCTGGGTCCACAGGCATGTGCCACCATGCCGGGCTAATTTTTAGAAGTCTTTAGTAGAGGTAGGATCCCACGCTGGTCTTGTACTACTACCCTCAAGCAATTCTCCTATCTCAGCCTCTCAAAGTGTTGGGATTATAGGTGTGAGCCACTGTGCCTGGCCTTCAATTTTTTTTTTTAGTGGTGAATGGTAGCATACTAGTGTATGGTAAATAGTAGAACTAATAAGCACAGGACTCTCCCGTACATCAGAGCACCATATGCCTACCTTGTGGTTAAAGACCTGGGCTTTGGAGTTAAGCAAACTTGCATTCACATTCAGCGCCATACCTATGCTGGTCTTGGTGTGCTCTTCAGCAAGTTCCTTGATCTCTCTAGGCCTTAGTTTCCTGAACTGTAAAATGGATAAAACAGAACCCCTTGCCAAGAGTTGCTGGAGAATTGAACAAGATAGGTGCATACTAGCATACTCAATCATGCACAAAAGCTGGGGGCATATTTGGTGCTCTCAAGAAGGGTTGGCTTAGCTGGGCATGGTGACTCATGCCTATAATCCCAGCACTTTGGGAGGCCAAGGCAGGAGGATTGCTCGAGCTCAGGAGTCCAGGACCAGCCTGGGCAACATAGTGAGACCTCGTCTCTACAAAACAACAACAACAACAACAACAACAACAAACTTTTTAAGTTATCCAGGCGTAGTGGCATGCACCTATAGTCCCAACTACTCAGGAGGCTGATGTGGGAGGATTGCTTGAGCCCAGGAATTTGAGGCTGCAGTGAGCCAGGATTGCATCTCTGCAATCCAGCCTGGATGACAGAGCAAGACTCTGTGGAAAGAAGAAGGAAAGAAAGGAAAGAAAGAAAGGAAGAAGGAAGGAAGGAGGGAAGGAGAAAGAAAGAGAGAAAGAAAAAAAGAAAGAAAGAAACAAAGAAGGGAGGGAGGGAGGAAGGAAGGAGAGAAAGAAAGAAAGAAAGAAAGAAAGAAAGAAAGAAAGAAAGAAAGAAAGAAAGGAAGGAAGGAAGGAAGGAAGGAAGGAAGGAAAAGAAAAAAGAAAGAAAGAGAAAGAAAGAAAGAAACAAACAAAGAAGGGAGGGAGGGAGGAAGGAAGGAGAAAGAAAGAGTGAAAGAAAGAGAAAGAAACAAGAGGGAGGAAGGAAGGAAGGAGAGAGAAAGAAAGAAAGAGAAAGAAAGAAAGAAACAAAGAAGGGAGGGAGGGAGGAAGGAAGGAGAAAAAGAAAGAAAGAAAGAGAAAGAAAAAGAAAGAAAGAGAGAGAGAAACAAAGAAAGGAGGGAGGGAAGGAGGAAGGAAGGAGAAAGAAAGAAAAAGAAAGAAAGGAGGAGGAAAGAAAGAGGAAGAGGAAAGAAAGAGGAGGAGGAAAGAAAGGAAAGGAAGAAGAAAGAAAAGAAGGAACGAAGGAAGGACAGAAAGAGAAGGAAACAAACGTCGCGTCTATCTCATTTGTTCTTCATAGCAGCTCAATCAAGTAGAAGCATCTTAGCATCTCCTTGTTACAAAGGGAGAATAGTACTCTGGGGAGACGAGGCTACCTTCCTAACAGTGCTTGAGGAGTGAGGGGTTAGAGCCTAGGCTGGCCCCTGTGTTAGTTCTCTGGGGCCACCATCACAAGGTACCACAGCCTGGGTGGCTTCAGCAACAGAAATGTGTTGTCTCACAATTGTTGAAGCCAGAAGCCCGCAATCAAGGTGTTGCAAGGTTGGTGCCCTTTGGAGCTCTCTCCCATTGGCTTGTAGATGGCTGTCTTCTTCCTGGGTCTTCCTCTGTCATCTCTCTGTGTGTGTGCTTGTGTGCTAATCACTTCTTCTTCTCCTTCTCCTCCTCCTCTTCCTTCTTCTTCTCCTTCTTTTTTGAGACAGGGTCTCTCTCTGTCATCCAGGATGGAGTGCAGTGGCGCCATCTCAGCTCACTGCAACCTCCATTTCTCGGGCTCAAGCAATCCTCCTGCCTCGGCCTCCCAAGTAGCTGTGACTACAGGTGTGCGCCACCATGCTTGGCTAATTTTTGTATTTTTAGTAGAGACAGGGTTTCATCAAGTTGGCCAGGCTCATCTTGAACTCCTGGGCTCAAGTGATCCTCCCGCCTTGGCCTCCCAGATTGCTGGGATTACAGGTGTGAGCTACCATGCCTGGCCACTAATTTATTCTCGTAAGGACACCAGTCGTATTGGACTAAAGCCCACCCTGACTGGCTCATTTTTACTTAAAGGCCCTGTCTCCAGATAGAGTCCCATTCTGAGGTACGGGGGTTAGGGCTTCAACGTATGAATTTTGGAGGAACACGATCAGCCCATAACAGCTCTACTTCTCCTGTTATCTTGGGGTTCTAATCCTGAAATAAGTGGAGGTTTAGATTTGCTGAGACCTTGGCCTCAGTTCTGGTTCCAGGGCTATGTCTAGACCACAGGGAAACACCCAGTCAATGAGGTGCGTTCAGAAGGAACGGCACAGCCTCAATAGCTTGTTCCAACGCAAAGCTAGGCCAACTGTCTTTACAGCCACCCTCACAGCCTTGGCAAGACTAGAAAGCGCCAGTAAAACTGCATAAAGTGATGCTTGTTCAGACAGGTCCAAGCCAGCAGCGCTCACCTTCAGAAGGAGATCTAGGAGAGGGGGAAAAATATCTGTTGGCTACAAGGAAAGAACAAACCTTCAATTAATGACTCCCTGCGGGTGGTGGAGGTGATGACGGGGGCGGGGATGGCTAGACAGTAATAATTCCCACCCACAGAGGCTGTGAAAATCTGCTGGGATGTCTTGGGGAGGGCTGGGTGTGGGGAGACAGACAAAAACAACAAAAAATAAACAAGCAGGATGGCTTCAAATGATGATGAGGTCATGAAGAAAATGAAGCCAGGCCGGGCACTGTGGCTCACACCTGGAATCCCAGCACTTTGGGAGGCCGAGGTGGGAGGATTACTTGAGCCCAGGAGCTTGAGACCAGCCTGGGCAACATAGTGAGATCCTGTCTCTTAAAATAATAATAGTAGGCCGGGCGCGGTGGCTCAAGCCTGTAATCCCAGCACTTTGGGAGGCCGAGACGGGCGGATCACAAGGTCAGGAGATCGAGACCATC
>NW_016823572.1:48656-51671 GCF_001698545.2 Rhinopithecus bieti
AAAAAAAAAAAAAAATAATAATAATAATAGTAATAATGATAGATGAAAATGAAGCTTGACTGGGCATGGTGGCTCACACCTATAATCCCAGCCCTTTGGGAGGCAGAGGCAGGAGGATTGCTTGAGTCCAAGAGTTCAAGACCAGCCTGGGCAACATAGTGAGACCCCCTCCATCTCTTAATAATAATAATAATAATAATAGATGAAAATGAAGCTTGGCTGGGCATGGTGGCTCCTGCTTATAATCCCAACACTTAGAGAGGCAGAGGTGGGAGGATCTCCTGGGCCCAGGAGCTTGAGACCAACCTGGGCAACATAGTGAGACCTCATCTCTTAAAATAACAATAGTAATAATGGTAGGTGAAAATGAAGCTTCACTGGGCATGGTGGCTCCTGCTTATAATCCCAGCACTTAGGGAGGCAGAGGTGGGAGGATCGCCTAAGCCCAGGAGTTCTAACCAGCCTGGGCAACATAGTGAGATCCCATTCTCACAAAACAAGAAAATGAAGGCAGGTGATGGGGACGAGTGCTGGTTTACAATGGATAGTGAGAAAGTGTCTCTTGGAGACAGAGATGGCTTTTTTTTTTTTTTTTTGAGATGGAGTCTCACTCTGTTGCCAGGCTGGAGTACAGTGGCGCCATCTCGGCTCACTGCAACCTCTGCCTCCCAGGTTCAAGCGATTCTCCTGCCTTGGCCTCCCAAGTAGCTAGGATTACAGGCGTGCACCACCACGCTCAGCTGATTTTTGCATTTTTAGTAGAGACGGGGTTTCACCATATTGGCCAGGATGGTGTCGATCTCTTGACCTCGTGATCCTCCCGCCTCGGCCTCCCGAAGTGTTGGGATTTACAAGTGTAAGCCACTGCGAGAAGGTAGCTTTGGAGCTGAATCCTGAAAGGCAAAAAGGACTGAGTTAAGGAATGAGTTATGGAAAAATGTGAAACTGGATTTCTCCACCTGGGCACTGTGGATGTTTTGAGCCAGATAGTTCTTTGCAGTTGGGGGAACTGGGCTATCCTGTGCTCCCTGTGCCCAGTAGGGTATTGAGTGGCACTCATGACCTCTGCCCACTGGATGCCGGTAGCCCCCTTTTCATCCCCTAGGCCCCAAGTCCCCACAACCAAAATGTCCCCAGACCACGTGTCCCACAGGACGTCCCGCAACAGAGAACAATAACCGTGTAGGACCCAATGTGGGAACGAGCTCGGCAGGTTTTCTTGGAACAGAAGTTTCCAGAAACAAAAGACTTCAAGCAGATGACAGCTGATGGGTGGAGTCCAGTGTGGGAGGAGAGGAGGGGAATGGGAAGAGGTGTATGGCCGGGGTGCTGGCAGGAAGCCTGGTGCTGTGGGAGGGAGGTGGATTTCATTCTGCATGGCAGGGGAGAATGCTGGAGGGACATGACCTAAAAGATCCCTCCAGCTGCTGGGGTAGGGGCCGGGGGACAGATTGGGGTTTACAAGAGCGTTAGTTTCCTGTGGCTGCGGTAGCCAGTTACCACAGAGGTGGTGGTTTAAAACAGTAGAAATGCGGCCGGGCGTGGTGGCTCACCCTTGTCATCCCAGCACTTTAGGAGGCCGAGGTGGGTGGATCACCTGAGGTCAGCAGGTTGAGACCAGCCTGGCCAACATGGCGAAACCCAGACTTTGCTAAAAATACAAAAATTAGCCGGGCGTGGTAGTGGGCACCTGTAATCCCAGCTACTCTGGAGGCTGAGGCAGGAGAATCACTTGAACCAGGGAGGCAGAGGTTGCGGTGAGCCAAGATCTCGACACTGCACTCCACCCTGGGCGACAGAGGGAGACTCTGCCTCAGAAAAAAAAGAAAAAAGAAAAATGAAAAAAGAAAGAAAGAAAGAGAGAGAGAAAGAGAGAGAGGAAGGAAGGAAGGAAGGAAGGAAGGAAGGAAGGAAGGAAGGAAGAAAGAAAGAAAGAAAGAAAGAAAGAAAGAAAGAAAGAAAGAAAGAAAGAGAAAAGTTTGTGGCACCTCCCCTTCTCTTTCTTGCTCCTGCTCCCACTATGTAAGATTGCCAGCTCCCTCTTTGCCTTGCACCATGATTGGAAGCTTCTTGAGGCCTCCCCCAAAAGCAGAAGCCTCCATGTTTCCTGTACAGCCTGCGGAAGAACTATAAGCGAATTAAAACCTCTTTTCTTTCTCAATTATCCAGTCTTAGGTATTTCTTTACAGCAGGGCAAGAACAGACTCATACAGGGATAGAGCGGGATTGTGTGTGTTTAGCTAGCCCGGGCTCTGCCTTACCGCAGCCCAGATGATGGAATAACAAGGCTGAGATGAAGAGTGTCCATCCGAGCTGGCGCCCTCTCCATGGCTTGTGGAAATCTGAGCAGCAGAAATCAAAAGGGAAACGGTGGGCATTGCTTGCCTGTGAGTGAACGAGTTCAGAGTCGTATGCTCAAAGTGCCTAAAACATCCTTTCCAACATATCCACGACCCTGCCCTGGGCTACACTGTGAATGCAGTGAAAGTTGTCTTTTTCTTTTCTTTTCTTTTCTTTGAGATGGAGTCTCACTCTGTCCCTCAGGCTGGAGTGCAGTGACTGATCTCAGCTCACTGCAAGCTCTGCCTCCCGAGTTCATGCCATTCTCCTGCCTCAGCCTCCTGAGTAGCTAGGACTACAGGCGCCCGCCACCACGTCCAGCTAATTTTTTGCATTTTTAGTAGAGACAGGGTTTCACTGTGTTAACCAGGATGGTCTCTATCTCCTGACCTTGTGATCCGCCCCCCTTGGCCTCCCAAAGTGCTGGGATTACAGGCGTGAGCCACCGCACCCTGCCAAGTTGTGTGTTTTTTTTTTTTTTTTGAGACGGAGTCTCGCTCTGTCGCCCAGGCTGGAGTGCAGTGGCGTGATCTTGGCTCACTGCAACCTCCGCCTCTCCAGGTTTAAGCAATTCTGTGCCTCAGCCTCCTGAGTAGCTGGGATTACAGGCGCATGCCACACGCCTGGCTAATTTTTTTGTATTTTAGTAGAGACAGGGTTTCACCATCTTGGCCA
>NW_016823572.1:51850-97192 GCF_001698545.2 Rhinopithecus bieti
TTTTTTTTGAGACGGAGTCTCGCTCTGTCGCCCAGGCTGGAGTGCAGTGGCGTGATCTTGGCTCACTGCAACCTCCGCCTCTCCAGGTTTAAGCAATTCTGTGCCTCAGCCTCCTGAGTAGCTGGGATTACAGGCGCATGCCACACGCCTGGCTAATTTTTTTGTATTTTTAGTAGAGACAGGGTTTCACCATCTTGGCCAGGCTGGTCTTGAACTCCTGACCTCGTGATCCACCTGCCTCGGCCTCCCAAAGTGCTGGGATTACAGGTGTGAGCCACCACGCCCGGCCCTAAGTTGTCTTTTTTTAAGAGTCCCTGAACAAGGTGCGTTGTTGCCTCTTCTGCAGAGCTCTGGCCCACTCCCAAGCCATAGCCAACCTTGAAGCACTAAAGGAGAATCCTGCAGGAGACACATCAAGCCCTCGTAATGTGGAACATAAAACTTTCAAATACTGCCTGTCTCAGCTGCTTTAAAATTCCAGGCCTTTTTGGTTTTTCTTTCTTTCTTTCTTTTTTTTTTTTTGAGACAGAGTCTTGCTCTGTTGCCCAGGCTAGAGTGCAGTGGTGCAATCATAGTTCACTGCAGCCTCCAACTCCTGGGCTCAATCGATCCTCCCCTCTCAGCCTCCCGGGTAGCTGGGACCACTAGTGCACACCTCCCTGCCCACCTAACTTTTTGTATTTTTTGTAGAGATGGATTCTGCTATGTTGCCCAGGTTGGTCTCGAAACTCCTGAATTCAAGCGATCTGCAAGCCGAGCCACTGCACCCAGTTTTTTTTTTTTTTTTTTTTTTTTTTTTTGCATTTGTTATTGCTTTTTATTTTTTAACAGACAGCTAAACTTGTATATGTTTATTGTTTACAACATGATGTTCTGAAACACATATTCACTGCAGAATGGCCAAACCACGCCAACCAACAGGCATACGCATCACCTCACATTTGTAATTTTTGCAGTCGAAACACTTAAAACCTACTGTCTTAGCATTTTTCGAGAAAACAGCATATTGCTATTTTATTTTATTTTGTTTTGGTTTTGTTTTTTTTTTTGAGACGGAGTCTCGCTCCGTCACCCAGGCTGGAGTGCAGTGGCCGGATCTCAGCTCACTGCAAGCTCCGCCTCCCAGGTTCACATCATTCTCCTGCCTCAGCCTCCCCAGTAGCTGGGACTACAGGCACCCGCCACCTCGCCCGGCTAGTTTTTTGTATTTTTTAGTAGACACGGGGTTTCACCATGTTAGCCAGGATGGTCTCGATCTCCTGACCTCTTGATCCGCCCGTCTCGGCCTCCCAAAGTGCTGGGATTACAGGCTTGAGCCACCGCGCCCAGCCTGTTTTTGTTTTTTGAGACAGGGTATCTGTCTGTCACCCAGGCTGGAGTGCAATGGCACAATCACAGCTCACTTCAGCCTCAGACTCCTGGGCTCAAGTGATCCTCTCTCCTCAGCCTCCCGAGTAGCTGAGACTACAGGTGTGCACCACCATGCCTGGCTGATTTTTAAAGTTTTTGTAGAGATGGGGTCTCGTTATTTTGCCCTGGCTGGTCTTGAACTCCTGGGCTCAAGCAATCCTCTGGCTGCGGCCTGCCAAAGTGCTGGGATTACAGGCTTGAGCTACCTTGCCCAGCCAATATATTGGTCACCATGTTGTACAATCAATCTCTTGAACTTATTTCTCTTATCTAACTGAAATTTTATAACCTTTGACCAACATCTCCCCGGCTTCCTCCCCCATCACCCCCCCAAGCCCCCTGGTAACCTGGGCTCTGCCATATCACAGAGCAGACGATGGAATAACAGGCCGTTCTACTCTCTACTTCTCTGAGATGAACTTTTTTAGATGCTCTTTGTGAGATCACACAGTATTTGTCCTTATGTGCCTGGCTTATTTCAGTTAACATAACTTCCTCCAGGTTCACCCATGTTGTTGCAAATGACAAGATTTCTTCCTTTTGTGGCTGAATAGTATTCCACATTTCCTTTATCTATTCATCCATTGATGGACACTTAGGTCGATTTCACATCTTGGCGACTGAATAATGCTGTCAATCAGGAGCGCAAAAGACTTAAAAAAGGAAAAATTTGGCCTAGGGTGGTGGTTCATGTCTGTAATCTCAGCACGTTGGGAGGCCAAGGCGGGCAGATCATGAGGTCAAGAGATCGAGACCATCCTGGCTAACATGGTGAAACCCCTCTCTACTAAAATACAAAAAATTAATCGGGCATGGTGGCACGCGCCTGTAGTCCTCCCCCAAAAAAATTTTTTTAAAAAGATAATGCTATCATTAACATGAGCGTGCAGATATTTATTTGATGTACTGATTCTACATGTTTTTTTTTTTTTTGAGACGGAATCTCACTCTGTCACCCAGGCTGGAGTGCTGTGGCACCATCTCAGCTCACCACAACCTCTCCTGGGTTCAAGCAATTATCCTACCTCAGCCTCCTAAGTAGCTGGGATTACAGGCACGCATCACCGCACCTGGCTAATTTTTGTATTTTTAGTAGAGACAGTGTTTCACCACGTTGGCCAGGCTGGTCTTGAACTCCTGACCTCAGGCCTCCCAAAGTGCTGGGATTACAGACGTGAGCCACGGCGCCCGGCCTGATTCTACTTCTTTTGGATATATGTCCAGTAGTGGGATTGCTAGATCATATGCTAGGTCACATGTTAAAATTTTTAATTTTTTGAGGAATCTCCATACTGTTTTCCACAGTGGTTTCCATGATGGCTGTACTGATTTACATTCCCAGCAACAGTGTGTGAATGGTCCCTTTTCTCCACATCCTCACCAACAGTTAATCTTGCATCATTTTTCTAATAGCCATTCTGACAGGTATGAAGTGGTATCTCACTGTCAATTTTTTTGAGACAGGGTCTTGCTCTGGAGTGCAGTGGCTCAGTCATAGCTCATTGCAGCCTCAGCCTTCTGAGCTTAAGCAATTCTCCTGCCTCAGTCTCCTGAGTAGCTGGGACTACAGGTGCACACCATCATGCTGGCTTTTTTTTTTTTTTTTTTAATTTTTTATAGAGACGGGGTCTCACTTTGTTGCCCAGGCTGGTCTCAAACACCTGGGCTCAAACGATCCTCCCTCTTATGCCTCCCTCCATAGGGCTTTGTAAGGGCTGCCAAGCAAGCTATCTCATGTGCCTTTCTGCTTTGTGCCTGTCACAAGGGCAATTTCACATTTGTTTGTGCTGTTATTTATTTATTTATATATTTTTTTGAGATGGAGTCTCACTCTGTCACCCAGGCTGGAGTGCAATGGCGTGATCTCAGCTCACTACAACCTCTGCCTCCTGGGTTCAAGCGATTCTCCTTCCTCAGCCATCCGAATAGCTGGGATTACAGGAGTGTGCCACCGCCCCCGGCTAATTTTTTTGTATTTAGTAGAGACAGGGTTTCACCATGTTGGCCAAACTAGTCTCATACTCCTGACTTCAAGTGATCTGCCTGCTTCAGCCTCCAAAAGTGCTGGGATTACAGACGTGAGCCACTGCGCCCAGCCTTGTGTTGTTATTTTATCAGCATCTGTATCGGGGATCTTTGGGTGACAGAAAGCTGAACACAAGCTGACTTAAGCAAGAAGGGGATATCTTGGGTTATTCACTGAACTTGAGGTCAGGGCCGTGATAAGATGGAGCAGCTTACTGACGGTATGCAACCTCTCCCAAGCCTGAGTTCAACCAGCCTAGTGAGAATATTTACACTATGGCAACTGGCAGATGCTATGAATCAGGGCTCCCTTACCCCTCACCCCAGAGCTGATTGTTAAACATTTACCAGCACACCACTGGATGTTTATTTCAGGTATGGCTGCATACAGAGGCCAAATGATGTCACCAGCCTCTGACCTCGCTTTATCTCTCTGTTTGGCTTTCCTCTGCTGGCTACTCTCAAGCAGGCTTTCTCTTTATGATATATGACAGTGGTGACAATTCTAGCCTGCAAGCTTCCAGGACAAGAGAAAGGACCCCTTTCTCCAGTGTCAAAGCCTCATTTTGTCTCTCTAACTCGAAGTGGATTACGTATCTGTTTCTTTTCTTTAAAAACATTGTTTTGGGGCCGAACGCAGTGGCTCACGCCTGTAATCCCAGCACTTTGGGAGGCCAAGGGGGGGCGGATCACGAGGTCAAGAGATCGAGACCATCCTGGCCAACAGGATGAAACCCCATCTCTACTAAAAATACAAAAATCAGCTGGGCATGGTGGTGTGTGCCTGTAGTCCCAGATACTCAGGATGCTGGGTAGGAGAATCGCTTGAACCCAGGAGGCAGAGGTTGCAGTGAGCCAAGATTGCACGACTGCACTCCAGCCTGGGTGACAGAGCGAGACTTCATCTCAAAAACAACAACAACAACAACAAAAAATTGTTTTCTTTCTTTTTTTTTTTTTAGAGATGGGTGTTGCTCTGTCACCCAGGCTGGAATGCAGTGGTGCAATCATAGCTCATTGCAGCCTCAAACTCCTGGGCTCAAGCAATCCTCCTACCTCAGCCTCCTGAGCAGCTGGGGCTACAGGCATGCACCACCACACTCAGCTAATTTTTTTTTTTAATGTTATTGTAGAGACAGAGTCTCACTATGTTGTCCAGGCTGGTCTCAAACTCCTGGGCTCAAGTAATCCTCCTGCCTTGGCCTCCCAAAGTCCTGAGATTATATGCCTGAGCCATCATGACTGGCAGATTACATGTCTGTTTCTGAACAAATCACTGTAGCCATTTAAAACTGAGCTGAAAAAAATATATATAGCCAGATGTGGTGGCTCACGTCTGTTGTCCCAGCTACTCAGGAAGCTGAGGTGGGAGGATCTCTTGAGCCCAGAAGTTGGAGGCTGCAGTGAGCCATTATTGTGCCACTGCATACCAGCCTGGGCAACAGAACAAGACCTCATCTCAGAAAAAAGGCCGGTGGCAGTTGAAAATTATTCATTGTGTGCCTACTATGTGCCAGGCACCATTCCAGGCTCTTGAATTTCAAGATAATCAACACAGGAAAAATCCCCTCTGCCTCCAGAACTTATGTTCTAATGAAGGAAGACAGACCAAAACCAAGAATGATAAAAGTCAGGGGTTAAGAAGTGCAATAGAGAGGCCGGGCACGGTGGCTCATGCCTGTAATTCCAGCACTTTGAGAGGCCGAGGCTGGTGGATCATTTGAGGTCAGGAATTCGAGACCAGCCTGGCTAACATGATGAAACCTTGTCTCTACTAAAAATACAAAAATTAGCCAGGTGTGGCGGTACACGCCTGTAATCCCAGATACTCAGGAGGCTGAAGCAGGAGAATTGCTGGAACCGGGGAGGTGGAGGCTGCAGTGAGCCGAGATCGTGCCACTGCACTCCAGCCTGGGTGACAGAGGGAGACTCTGTCTCAAAAAAAAACAAAAACAAAAACAAAAAAAATTGCAATAGAGAAATGAAATGGTGGGGAGAGGTAAATGGAGAGTGTGGGGAAAAGGCTACAAGTAGAGGGCGGCCAGGGAAGGCTTCACCAAGCAGGTGACATTTGAGGAAATACCCGAACAAAGTGAAGAAACCAGGCAGGCAGATGTCAGCATGGGGAAAAGTGTGTTCGGGGCACAGGCAACAGCAACTGTAAAGACTCTGAGATGAGATGTTGGAGAAAAATCCAGCTCTTGTTTTTTGTTTGCTTGTTTTTTGTTTTGTTTTGTTTTGTTTTTTGAGACAGTCTTGCTCTGTTGCCCAGGCTGGAGTGTAATGGCACGATCTTGGCTCACTGCAACATCCACCTCCCGGGTTCAAGGGATTCTCCTGCCTCAGCCTCCTGAGTAGCTGGGATTACAGGCGCCCGCCACCACACCCAGCTAACTTTTCTGTGTTTTTAGCAGAGACGGGGTTTCACCATGTTGGCCAGGCTGGTCTCGAACCCCTGACCTCAAGTGATCTGCCCACCTTGGCCTCCCAAAGTGCTGGGATTACAGGCATGAGTCACCGTGCTTGGGCTCAAAGAAGCATTTTTGGGTGCTATTTATAACATTTATATTTAATATCAACATCCCTGAAATTAAAAACATTTTATTAATTTTTTTTTTTAACTTTTAGAGATAGGGTCTCACTCTGTCACCCAGGCTGGAGTGCAGTGGTGTGATCATAGCTCATTGCACCCTGGAACTTCTAGGCTCATGTGATCCTCCTGCCTCAGCCTCCTGAGTAGCTGGGACTACAGATAAGCACCTCCACACCTGGCTAATATTTAAAAATTTTTATAGAGACAGGGTCTTGTTATGTTGCCCAGGCTGATCTTGAACTCCAGAGCTCAAGGAATCCTCCCACCTCAGCCTTCCAAAGCACTGGGATTACAGGCCACCGTGCCTGGTCTAAACACATTTAAGAAAAGCATGCCAGTGATGGTCCAAGTACATTTGGTAGCACATTAGAGCCTTGCTGCCCTTTGGAAGGATGTGTAACCTGGAAGATGTTGGTGTAGAGAGAGGACAGAACCAACGGAGCCATTTCAGCAACAGAGCATTTTTCATAATGCCTTTCCGTATGGTTCTTTTTTTGGCCTAGCCTTATATACAATGAGTCCCCCTCCCAAAATTGAGAAAATGATGAAAAAAATCACACAAAATGTCAACTGAAGAAAAATAAGGTTCACAGATTTGGAAAGGAGAGCTTTATTTCTTACAAAGGGTTGCTGCCTACAGGCTGCCATCCCACAGGCTGGGAAGTGTAGCCTCAGGGAGAAGCCAGAAGCAGGTACGTGGAAGGAGGAAAGAAGGAGACATGAATTTACACAGAACTATAAATATTGAACTATACATATTCAACAGGTGACTATACATATTGAACAGGTTGTGGGAGGAGCTATTAATATTCATGAAGGGAGAACATGTACATGCCTTGTAAGCAAACAGCATGTTGCATACATCCTATGTTCACTTTGGGCAGAGACTTAACTTTTAAATGTATTACAATGAAGCCCCACACATCAAAAGGTGAAGCAGAGGACACGAAGGTGCTCGGTGTACAGCATCTGTAGACTGTTCAGAACCACTCCAAGATCTGTGGTCTCTTTTTTTGTTTTGTTTTGAGATGGAGTCTCCATCTGTTGCCCAGGCTGGAGTGCAGTGGTGCAATTTCGGCTCACTGCAAGCTCCACCTCCCAGGTTCATGCCATTCTCCTGCCTCAGCCTCCCCAGTAGCCGGGACTACAGGCACACACCACCATATCCAGCTAATTTTTTGTAGTTTTAGTAGAGATGGGGTTTCACCATGTTAGCCAGGATTGTCTCAATCTCCTGACCTCGTGATCTGCCCGCCTTGGCCTCCCAAAGTGCTGGGATTACAGGCGTGAGCCACTGTGCCCAGCTTCTCTGTTTTTTTGAGACAGTGGTCTTACTCTGTTGCCCAAGCTGGAGTGCAGTGACTCGATCGCAGCTCACAGCAGCCTCAACTCCTAGGCTCAAGTGATCCTCCCACCTCAGCTTCCCAAGCAGCTGAGACCACAGGTGTGCACTACCACGACTGGTGAATATTTTGTATTTTTTGTAGAGATGGGGTCTTGCTATATTGCTCAGGCTGGTCTTGAACTCCTGGGCTCAAGTGATCCTCTTGCCTCAGCTTCCCAACGTGCTGGGATTTACAGGCAGGAGGTACCACATGGGACCTCAGTAACCTCTTATCAGTAAAGAATGCCGGGCAGTTGCTGTGTTGAAACTGCAGACAGGGAGGCGAGTCTTTCAAAAGCACTGGTTTCTGTTTAACCCTTAGGAAAGCCAGTCTAATTGCAGTTAGCAAGGGAGAGGACACGGGGAGCTTGTCTAACCCCCCCGTTTCATTATGGCTGGGAACTCCATGTGTAAACTATCTCTGTGGTCCCCCCTCGACAAGAGGAAGCCTGTTCAGTTGGTTGAGGAATTTAGGACTTTATTTTTGTTTTTCAGAATGAAGTAAGGAGAGCGAGAAACGTGATGGCAATGGAAAAGAAAATATTGAATACAGGCTGGGCGTGGTGGCTCACGCCCTGTGATCCCAGCACTTTGGGAGGCTGAGGCAGGCGGATCACCTGAGGTCGGGAGTTCAAGACCAGCCTGACCAACATAGAGAAACCCTGTCTCTACTAAAACTACAAAAAAATTAGCTAGACGTGGTGGTGCATGCCTGTAATCCCAGCTACTTGGGAGACTGAGGCAGGAGAATCGCTTGAACCCAGGAGGTGGAGGTTGCGGTGAGCCAAGATCGCACCATTGCACTCCAGCCTGGGCAACAAGAGCAAAACTCCATCTCAAAACAAAAAGAAAGGGAAGTATTGAATACAGAGCAACTGTACGTTAACAACCATCTTGCTTTATGATGCAGACTCCATGCTTGAAGCGTTTTACTTAAGCATTTATGAACATGATGGTTTGTTGTTACATACAGGAGATGCATGTATGATAAAACTGAGTATTTTCACGTCTCCATTTCCAGCCTTTAACCTCCTAGCCTAGGAATCTGCAAACATTTGCTTTTTAAAAATTTTTTGAAATGTTTATGTTTTGGGACAGGGTCTCACCCTGTCACCCAGGCTGGAATGTAATGGCATGATCACCAGCTCACTGCAGCCTCAACCTCCCAGGCTCAAGCCACCTCAGCCTTCCAAGTAGCTGAGAACCACAAGTGTGCACCACCATGCCCGGCTAATATTTTTATTTTTTGTAGAGATGACATCTTACTATGTTGCCCAGGCTGATCTCAAACTCCTGGGCTCAAGAGATCCTCCTGCCTCAGCCTCCCAAAGTACTGAGATTATAGACATGAGCCACCGTGCCTGGCCTTTTTTTTTTTCCCCAATAAAGAAGGGGTCTTGCTATGTTGCCCAGGGTGGTCTCGAACTCATAGCCTCAAGCAATCCTCTCATCACCTTGGCCTTCCTGTGGTAACAAAAGGCAGAGCAGTGGTTACCTAGAGGAGAGAATGACAGGGACAGGTCCCCAAGGAGCCTGGCTAGGGCTGGAAGTGCTCTCTATCTCTGCCATCCAGTATGTAGCCACTAGCCACATCTTGCTATTTAAATTTAAATGTGAAATTTAATTCCTTGGTGTAATGATTCCTGAAAAAAAATCAAACATAGAATTACGCTGTGATTCAGTAATTCCACATCTGGTGCTGTAACCATCCGCCCCCACCCCAGACAGTGAAAGCAGAGTCTGGAACAGGTATTTGCACACCTGTGTTCATAGCAGCATTATTCACAATAGCCAAGAGGTAGGAGCAACTGAATGTCCATCAGTGGATGAACAAATGTGATGTTTCCATACAGTGGAATATTATTCAGCCTTAAAAAGGAAGGGAATTCTGACTCCTGCTACAACATTGATGGGCCTTGAAGACATTATGCTTAGTGAAATAAACCAGTCACAAAAGGACATATACTGTATAATTCCACATTCGTGAGGCATTTAGAGTATCAAATTCAAAGAGACAAGTCTGGGCATGGTGGCTCACACCTAAAGTCCCAGCACTTTGGGACGCTGAGGCTGGTTAGCTGGCATGGTGGTGCATGCCTGTAGTCCCAGCTACTCAGGAGGGTGGGCGGGGAGGATCGCTTGAGCCCAGGAGGTCTAGGCTGCAGTGAGTCATGACCACACCACTACACTCCAGGCTGGGCGACAGAGCAATACCTGTTCTCTCTTAAAAAAAAAAAAAAAAAAAATCATAGAGGGAGAAAGTAGACTGGCAGCTGCCAGGGGTTTGCGGGAAGGAGATGAGGACAGTTCATGGGTAGTTTCAGTGGGGGAAGATGAGAAGTTCTGGGGATGGATGGTGGTGATAATTGCACAGTAAGGTGAATGTGCTTAATGCCACCGAACTGTACACTTACAAATGGTTAACATGGGCCAGGTGCACTGGCTCACGCCTGTAATCCCAGAGCTTTGGGAGGCCGAGGTGGGTGGATCACCTGAGGTCGGCAGTTTGAGATCAGCCTGGCTAACATGGTGAAACTCCATCTCTGCTAAAAATACAAAAATTAGCTGGGTGTGGTGGCGCACCTGTAACCCCAGCTACTTGGGAGGCTGAGGCAGAAGAATCACTTGAACCCAGGTGGTTGTTCTGTCTTGTTCTGTCGCCCAGGCTGGAGTGCAGAGGCGCAATCTCAGCTCACTGAAACCTCTGCCTCCCAGATTCAAGCGATTCTCCCGCCTCGGCCTCCCAAGTACTTGGGATGACAGGGGCACACCACCCTCCCCGGCTAATTTTTGTATTTTTAGTAGGGACGGGGTTTCACCATGTTGGCCAGGCTGGTCTCGAACTGCTGACCTTAGGTGATCCGCCCACCTCAGCCTCCCAAAGTGCTGGGGTTACAGGTATGAGCCACCATGCCCAGACCTGCTGCTTCTCATTGATGTAATTCTCAAGCATGAGACTTATAGACAAGGAGAGGGAGCTGCAAGCATTTCTACGCCCCTCACGCTGAGGGAGGTTTACTGTCATCTTCTCTGATGGTTAGAAGACCTGGACTTCATGGTACAAGCGAAGCCCCAAGTCCTATGCTCACCTTCCGCAGACAGAAAGACGAGGAGTCTTACCCAACTTCAGAGAGACTGCAGCAAGTCCTTCTTCCTCCAGATGGCGTCAGTCTTTTCGCTCCTTCATCATGGCGTCTTCACATTCTTGTGAAGACAAGAACGAATGAACTCCCATGCCTCACTGTGTACTCTGGGGTCTCGTTGAGGACAGAAGCTGCATCTCACCTATTTTTCTACATCCCGTAGCACCTATTACAGTATCTGGCACAGGGTAGCCATTTGCTGTTTTATTTTTAATTATTATTACTATTTTTTGAGACGGAGTCTTGCTCTGTCACCAGGCTGGAGTGCAGTGGCGCAATCTCGGCTCACTGCAACCTCCGCCTCCTGGATTCAAGCGATTCTCCTGCCTCAGCCTCCCGAGTAGCTGGGACTACAGGCACGCGCCACCAGGCCCAGCTAATTTTTGTATTTTCAGTAAAGATGGGGTTTCACCATGTTGGCCAGAATGGTCTCGATCTCCTGACCTCATGATCTGCCCACCTCGGCCTCCCAAAGTGCTGGGATTACAGGCGTAAACCACCGTTCCTGGCCTTATTTTTAATTTTAAAAATGTATATAAGTGCCAGGATTCCTGCCATCAAAGTTGAGGTGGTTTACAAAAAGAAAATGTGCCACAAAGTAACCTTAACTCAGATAGGAAGAAGGAATCAGGGCCATTTCAGTGGAAAAGAAGTGACGAGGGACAGAAGAATTCAAAAGGCAAGTCAAAGGCTGACATAGTTGCTCTAGGCAAGCCTCTTATTTGGCTCAGAGCTTCCTGGAAGGCAAAGTGAAAAGAGAGATGTGACCAATGAGTTGTATTCTTCTTCTTGTCAGGGAAAGGAACACATCTATGCCAGGTATCTCTCCTTTGCCGATTCAGGCCTGTTCTCAACCCTTCTCCAAGTCATCCTCTATCCCACAAAGCTGAGCTGTAGAGACTTTATCAACAGGTTCTTGTACTCTCCAGCTTCTAGCTGGGTTGAGTTCTGGCATGAGATCAGAGGGAGGGAGAACAGTGAAGTCCGGCTGTTCATCCCCTCCCTACCCCATCTTCTTAATCCTTCATGGTCAAGTGGCCTTGGGCTGGCTATGGCCCTTAACTGAAGGTCATCCTTCTGCACCTAGCTGTCTTCCCTCCTGGGTTCTGGCAACCCCTTCTTTCCCACTTCTTCCAGACAGGGGTGATAACGACTTGCTGCTGTTATCCGCACCTTTGTAAATAACTTCATTGTAAATAGCCCCTTCTAAAATGATCCTATTTTGAGTGTGTCATCAGGATCCTAATGGTGATGCAGGGCAGGTGAGCCCCAAACTGGGGCTTAGCCTGGGAGGGCTCTTGGGTTCACCCAAGAAAGAATTCAAGGGCAAGCTGGTGGTGTCTTTATTATTATTATTATTATTATTATTATTACTGTCGCCCATGCTAGAGTGCAGTGGCACGATCTTGGCTCACCGCAACCTCCGCCTCCTGGGTTCAAGCGATTCTCCTGTCTCAGCCTCCCGAGTAGCTGGAATTACAGGCATGTGCTACCATTCCTGGATAATTTTTGTATTTTTAGTAGAGACAGGGTTTCACCATGTTGGCCAGGCTGGTCTCAAACTCTGAACCTCAGGTGATCCACCCACCTCAGGCTCCCAAAGTGCTAGGGTTACAAGCGTGAGCCATGGCACCTGGCCAAGCCAGTGGTGTTAAACAGCAACTGTTTTTTTTTTTTTTGGTTGTTTGTTTTGAGACGGAGTCTTGCTCTGTCACCAAGGCTGGAGTGCAGTAGCGCGATCTCAGCTCACTGCAACCTCCACCTCCCACGTTCAAGCAATTCTCCTGCCTCAGCCTGCCAAGTAGCTGGGACTACAGATGTGAACCACCATGTCCAGCTAAATTTTGTTGTTGTTGTTGTTGTTGTTGTTGTTGTTGAGACAGAGTCTTGCTCTGTTACCCAGATTGGAGTACAGCGGTGCCATCTTGGTTCACTGCAACCTCCACCTCCTGGGCTCAAGCAATTATCTTGCCTCAGCCTCCCGAGTAGCTGGGATTACAGTCACCCACCACCGTGCCCAGCTAATTTTTGTATTTTTAGTAGAGACAGGGTTTCGCCATGTTGGCCAGTCTGGTCTTGAACTCCTGACCTCAGGCAATCCACCCGCCTTGGCCTCCCAAAGTGCTGGGATTACAGGCATGGGCCACCATGCCTGGTCTTTTTTTTTGAGGCAGAGTCTCACTCTGTCACCCAGGCTGGAGTGCAATGGCGTGATCTCGGCTCCCTGCAACCTCCACCTCCTGGGTTCAAGCAATTCTCCTGCCTCATTCTCCTGAGTAGCTGGGATTACAGGTGCCTACCACCACACCCGCTAATTTTTGTATTTTTAGGAGAGTTGGGCTTTTGCCATGTTGCCCAGGCTGGTCTCGAAATCCTAACCTCGTGATCCACCCACCTCAGCCTCCCAAAGTGCTGGGATTATAGGCATGAGCCACCGTGACCAGCCTAAACTGGTATTTATACCTACTTTTACCTATATGCAAATAAAGGGGTGGTTTATGCAGACATTTCTGGGATGAGGGTGGTAACTTTCAGGTTGTGGGGTCATCGTCATGGAAAGGGGTGATAACTTCCAAGTGTTGACATGGCAATGGTAAACTGAAATGCTGCACTGGTGGGTGTCTTATGGAAAGCTACTTCCACCAGTCCCTGTTTTAGCTGGTCTTCAATTAGGTCCAGTGTCTGGGCCCCACCTCTGGAATTGAGTCTGCCTGCTCCCTCATTGGGACCCTAACTGGTACCTTTTCCATTTCCCTGCCTAGCCCTAAGTCCTAAAATAACTTCTGGCCGGGCCCGATGGCTCACACCTGTAATCCTAGCACTTTGGGAGGCCAAGGCAGGTGGATCACTGGAAGTCAGGAGTTCGAGACCAGCCTGGGCAACATGGACAAGCCCTGCCTCTACCAAAAATTTAAAAATTAGCCTGGCATGGTGGCGCATGTCTATAATCCCAGCTACTCTGGAGGCTGAGGCAGGAGAATTGCTTGAACCCAGGAGGCAGAGGTTGCAGTGAGCTGAGATTGCACCCCTGCACTCCAGCCTGGGCTACAGAGTGAGACTCCATCTCAAAATAAATAAATAAATAAATAATAAAATAGAATAAGATAAAATACACTTCTCGTGTGGTGATATGAGACCTAGTATGGGGGGCGATGAACAAGTTCCCCACAGCAAAGGCGAAAGCAGCAATGAATTTTAATGGACTACTTCCTTCAATGAGAGCCAAGAATGTCTCATTCAGTTATTTGCCAAATAATTATTAAGCACCTGCTATGGTGACCTGCCATCATTCCCAGTTGCTGAGAATTACAGTAGCAAACAAAAAAAAGCCAGTGAAGGCCGGGCACAGTGGCTTATGCCTGCAATCCCAGCACTTTGGGAGGCTGAGGTGGGTGGATCATTTACAGTTAGGAGTTCAAGACCAGCCTGGCCAACAAGGCGAAACTCCACCTCTACTAAAAATACAAAAATTAGCCAGGCGTGGTGGTGTGCACTTGTAGTCCCAGCTACTCGGGAGGCTGAGGCAGGAGCATCACTTGAACCTGGGAGGTGGAAGTTGCAGTGAGCTGAGATCGCGCCATTGCACTCCAGCCCGGGTGACAGAGTGAGACTCCATCTCAAAACAAAACAAAACAAAAAAAACCCAGTGAAGACAGCTCTGTGAGAGGCAGAACTCATGTGGCCTGGGTGTGTTGACTTTGGGAAGTGATTCTCAAACCTCAGCACCAGAAACCCCAGGGAGGCTTGCATGTAATAGATGCAGATCACTGGTCCTGGCCACAGCCTCTGATTCAGGAGCTCAAGGCTAGGACCGGAGAATGTTCATTTCTTTCTTTTTTTTTTTTTTTTTTTGCCTCAGCCTCCTGAGTAGCTGGGACTACAGGCACCCGCCACCGCACCTGGCTAATTTTTTATATTTTTAGTAGAGACGGGGTTTCACCGTGTTAACCAGGATGGTCTCGATCTCCTGACCTTGTGATCCGCCCGCCTCGGCCTCCAAGAATGTACATTTCTAACAAGTTTCCAGGTAATATAGATGCTGCTGGTTTAGGGACTACCCTAACCTCTTTTTTAAAAAAAATTTTTTTAGAGATAGGATCTCGCTCTGTCACCCAGGCTGGAAGTACAGTGGTGTGATCATAGCTCACTGCAGCCTCACTGTTGCCCAGGCTGGTCTTGAACTCCTGGGATGAGGTGATACTCCCACCTCGGCTTCCCAATGTGCTGGGATTATAGGGATGACGCACCATGCCTGGCCTCCTACTCTGACTTCTGATGCTCAGATCTTGAGGGGGGCACATAGAAGCCTTCTATTAGTAGACTTTTGTAGGCCATTTGGGGATGTATACTGCAGCCAGGGCCTGGTGCTAAAATTCTCTGCCATTAGTTAACTGGGTCTTCGTCATTAGAAACCAGGAGGACATCCCTTTATGAAAACAAAGTTACTAAGACCAAGCACAGGGGCTCATGTGTATAATCCCAGCACTTTGGGAAGCCAAGGCAGGAGGAACACTTGAGGCCAGGAGTTCAAGACCAGCCTGGGCAACATAGTGAGATCCTATTTCTAAAAAAATTTTTTTTTAATTTGCTGGGCATGGTGGCACACACCTGCAGTCTCAGTTACTTGGGAGGCTGAGATGGGAGGATCACTAGAGCATAGGAGTTTGAGGCTGCAGTGAGCTATGATTGCAACACTGCATTGGAGCCTAGATGACAAAGGGAGACCCTGTCTCCAACAAAAACAAAAACAAAGGCACTAATTCCAGGACCGTGGCTGGTGATGGTAGAGCTGAGGAGTAAGATCTATCTTGCAAATGTTTGGGCACCGTTTTCTGTGTTCACTTACTGTGGTAGACACTGCTGACTGCCCCCGTCTGTTGTTTCTTTCTTCTCGAGTAAATGAAAGCCACAATTCTTTTTGTTGTCGTTTTTTTTTTTTTCCACTGTGGCATCCTACTATGTTGCCCAGGCTGGAAAAGCTACAGTTCTTAGCTGGCCATGTAACCGCCTAAAATAAAGCCTTCATTTCCCAGCCTCCCTTGCACCTAGGCATGTCTACATATCTAAGTCCTGGTCAATGAGTGTGTTTTTAAAATTAACATAAAATTTGCATACCATAAAATTCACCTTATTAAGGTATATAATTCAGGGCTGGGCACGGTGGCTCATGCCTGTAATTCCAGCACTTTGAGAAGCCAAGGCAGGTGGATCACTTGAGCTCAGGAGTTTGAGATCAGCCTGGCCAACATGGTGAAAGCCTGTCTCTACTAAAAATACAAACATTAGTTGGGTATGATGACACACTTCTGTAGTCCCAGCCACTCAGGAGGCTGAGGCGGGAGGATCACTTGAGCCCAAGTGATCAAGGCTGCAGTGAGCCATGATCATGCCTGCATTCCAGCCTGGGTGACAGAGTGAGACCCTGTCTCAAAAAAAAAAAAAAAAAAAAGTATACAATCAGGGGTTTTGAGTGTGATTTGCTATGTTGTACAATCATCACCACTATCTACCTCCAGGATGACCAATGAGTTTTAGGTTTTCAGGAACCTTCCTTAAAAGGTGGCTGTTACAAATTGTCTGCTCCTTCTTCTTTGTCCTGTTTTCTATTTTTCTTAAACCTGAATGTGAATGTGGTGACTGGAGTTTCAGCTGCCACGTGGGACCACGAGGATGAGGTCACACCTCAGGGATGGCAAAATGAGAAGCTTGAAGGAGCCAAAATACCAGAGGCCTTTGTGCTGTCATACCAGCCAAGACTGTCCTCCCAGACTTTTAAATGAAAAAGGAATAAACTTTTGTCTTGCTTAAAGCACTCTTGGCCAGGTGCAGTGGCTAACAGCTGTAATCCTAGCACTTTGCAAGGCTGAGGCAAGAGGATCCTTTGAGGCCAGGAGTTTAAGGCCAGCCTGGGCAACATAGTGAGAAGACTCTGTCTCTTAAAAAAAAAAAAGCCAGGCATGGTGGTGTATGCCTGTAGCTACTTGGGAGGCTGATGTAGGAGGATCGCTTGAGCCCAGGAGTCTGAGGTTGCAGTAAGCTGTGATTGTGCCACTGCATTCAGTCTGGGTGAGAGTGAGAATCGGTTTCTCTTTTTTTTTTGAGATGGGGTCTCACTTTGTTGCCTAGGCTGGAGTGAGGTGGTGCCATCACAGCACACTGCAGCCTCAACCTCCTGGGCTCAAGGGCTCAAGGGATCCTCCCACCTCAGCCTCCCGAGTAGCTGGGACTACACGTGCACACCTCCATGCCTGGCTGATGTTTGTATTTTTTCTTTTTGTAGAGATGGGGTTTCATTCACCATGTTGCCAGGCTGGTTTCAAACTCCTGAGCTCAAGCCATCCTCCCGCCTCGGCCTCTGAAAATACTGGGATTACAGATGTGTTCCATCGTGCCTGGCCAGAGAATTGGTCTCTTAAAGGAAGAAAAGTGCACTCTTAATTGCTGGGGGGTGGGTCACCAATGTTTACAGCTGAACCTAATGCTAACTGATAGCAAGCAACCTAATGCTAACCGATAGCAAGCAATCTGATGAATCAGTCTGGGTTCTTAGTCATAACCACAGAAACTAATTCTAATGGGTCTGAGCAGAAAAGAAATGTAATTAAAGAATACTGGTTCACGCCTGTAATCACAGCACTTTGGGAGGCCGAAGTGGGAGATTGTTTGAGCCTAGGTGTTCAAGACCAGCCTGGCAACAGAGTGAGACTCCATATCTATTTTTTAAAAAAAGCCAAAAATTAGTTAGGCATAGTATAGTTAGTGGTGTGCACCTGTAGTGCCGGCTACTTGGGAGGCTGAGGTGGGAGGACAGCTTGAGCCTGGGAGGTCAAGGCCGCAGTGAGCTGTGATTGTGCCACTACCCTCCAGGCTGGGCGAAAGAGCAAGATCTTGTCTCAAAAAGAGCGAAAAAAGAAGCAGAAGGAGGAGGAAGAGCAGGAGAAGGGGAAGGGGAGGAGGAAGAAGAAGAAAAGGAGGAAGAAGGAGAAGAAGAAAGAAGGAAAAAGGAGAAGAAGAAAGAAGGAAAAAGGAGAAGAAGAAAGAAGGGACCAGGTGCGGTGATTCACGCTTGTAGTCCCAGCACTTTGGGAGGTCAAGGCGGGCAGATCGCCTGAGGTCAGGAGTTCGAGACCAGCCTGGGCAACATTGTGAAACCCCGTCTCTACTAAAAATACAAAACTTAGGCCAGGTGTGGTGAGCAGGTACCTGTAATCCCAGCTACCTGGGAGGCTAAGGCAGGAGAATCGCTTGAACCCAGGAGGCGGAGGTTGCAGTGAGCTGAGATGGTGCCACTGCACTCCAGCCTGGGGACAGAGTCAGACTCCATCTCAAAAAAATTAAAAAAAATAAAATAATGAAAGAAAGAAGGGAGAAGAAGAAGGGGAAGAAGGGGAAGGGGAATACTGGGTAACTCGGATCTCTAGGAAGGCTGGAGATCCTAGCTTGGAGTCTATAGAGTCAGGAACAAGCCTCAAGTCACAGAACAGAACTGGTTCAATGCAGCTATCACAGCTCATGCTGTTAGAAGCAAAAAGCAACCTGGCTGATTCCCTCCCTCCAGGCATTAGATGTAGCTGTAGCTACCCAGTTTCAAAGTGAACATGCCTGGTACTTGCTCCTCTTTCTCCCTAGCCTCTGATTGGTGGTGCAGAGGTCACATGGCAGGATCCTAGCTTTAAGGGAGGCTGGGAAAATGATCATCAGTCTCCAGTGGCCAGTGCTGACCATCAGGAAGAATAATCAATGGCTACAGCATCCACCCCAGCGTTCCTTACAGCTGTTGCTGAACCAGAACCTCAAATGACGTTTGCTGCACAGAGCCTCAGATTTATAATGTCTGCGTGTAGGAAATCCCTGATGGACAGCGGCTTATCTCCCTGACTTAATCAGCGGCACCACCGAATGCTTTACATTGCTTGTCACTTTGAATTGAATGAGGCTGTGTGGCGCCTCTTGAAATTCCCTGGCCCACCTCAAGGAGAAACTTGTCCGTGCACCAGGCAGGACATGGGCAGCAGATAGTTCCTGACCCAGCAGAAAATTTCCCCTACCACTCCTTGTCCAGATTTGCTGTTCCCTTCTGCTTTATCCTTGAGAGGCTCCATTAAGCAGCTGTTCCCTGGGCCCAGCCGTTACCACCAGGACAGAGGAACTGTCTTGCTGCATAACGTGGACTCAACGCAGATTCTTCATAAAGCGAGGGCTTTGGACTCTGAGACTTCTGAAGACCCCTCCAGCTCAGACTGATGTTTCAGGGTTTGATGCTGCTGTGGTTTCTAAATTCCCCGGGGGCCCCTCCTGGACGTCGATGTCGACACCATGGCTCAGGACGCAGAGAGCTTTCCAAATGGCCTAGTTTCTATTAAAATGTCTGCTTGTTCAGCAACTCCAGTTCTGGGCATATACCCAAAAGAAAAGTGAAAGCAGAGACATGAACAGGTATTTGCACACCTGTGTTCATAGCAGCCTTCTTCATAACAGCCCGGAGTAGAAACAAAACCCAAGGGGCCATCGACGAACGTATGGATAAACAAAATGTGGCAAATACGTCTGGTCACAAAAAGACAAAACACCTTATGATTCCAGTTATATGAGGTTCCAAGATTGGTCCAGTTTATAGAGACAGAAAGTAGAATGGTGATTACCAGGGGCTAGGGGATGGGGTAAAACGGGCGTGAGAATTCCATGGGAAAGAGTCTCAGTTTGGGAAGATGAAAAAGTTCTGAAGCTAGATGGTAGTGGTGGTTGCATGACCATGTGAATGTGCTTAATGCCACTAAACTGTACGCTTAATATTGTTGAAATGGGCCGGGCACGGTGGCTTACGCCTCTAATCCCAGTATTTTGGGAAACCCAGATGGGAGGATTGCTTGAGCCCAGGAGTTCGAGACCAGCCTGGGCAGGCAACATAGCGAGACTCCATCTCTTGAAAGAAAGTTTTGGGGCCGGGCACGTGGCTCATGCCTATAATCCTAACACTTTGGGAGGCTGAGGCGGGTGGATCATGAGGTCAAGAGTTCGAGACCAGCCTGGCCAATATGGTGAAATCCTGTCTCTACTAAGCATACAAAAATTAGCTGGGCATGGTGGTGCGTGCCTGTAATCCCAGCTACTCGGGAGACTGAGGCAGGAGAATCGCTTGAACCCTGGAGGTGGAGGTGCAGTGAGCCGAGATCATGCCACTGCACTCTAGCCTGGTGACAGAATAAGACAACATCTTGGAAGCAAAAACAAAAAAAAAGGACCGGGCACAGTGGCTCATGCCTGTAATCCCAGCACTTTGGGAGGCTGAGGCGGGCAAATCACCTGAGATTGGGAGTTCAAAACCAGCCTGGCCAACATAGAGAAACCCTGTCTCTACTAAAAATACAAAATTAGCCAGGCATGGTGGCACATGCCTGTAATCCCCGCTACGGAGGAGGCTGAGGCAAGAGAATCACTTGAACCTGGGAGGCAGAGGTTGCGGTGAGCCGAGATCGCACCATTTCACTCCAGCCTAGGCAACAAGAGGGAAATTCTGTCTCAAAAAAAAAAAAAGAAAAAGAAAAAATTAATAAAAAATGGTTTAAATGGTAAATTGCATGTTATGCATATTTTACCATAATAATAATTTTAAAAATCTGCTCCTTCTGAGCTGAGTGTCTTCAAAAGCTCTCTTCTGGGTCCTATTAGCAGGACTAAAGGCAAGTAACATAGTGCCAAAATATCTCATCAGTTCAGTCGATTCATTAATAATTGTAATCAATACAGAGGAAACCAACTAGCTGACCCTTTCTGCACCTGTTCTCCTAGGACAGAGCCGCCTGACTCCCTAACCTGCATCAGCTGATGGCCTGGAGACACGGCTCCCCTGAGCCAGCAAACCTGACTTATGGAAAGGTGCAACTCCTCTTACCTAGTCCGAAATTGCATAGGATTTTTTGCTGGCTAATGACCCCAGCTGCCGTCTGAACACAGAAGTGCACACCCAGATTAGAATAAAGACACGACAAATAGAATGTTATCTCCATGCATCTATACCTTGCTCAGAAACAAGGCAGAATAGCAAAATTGAAAAGCTATAAGCCATCACCAGACAGCAATAATCCCTCACGTAAGATTTTAAAAAAGAATACATGGAAGGTAGCCAACCATCCCCACCAAAAATAAAACACTCCACTTCCCTCAGCCGATTCAATTATCTCTCTAAAAAAGGGCTTTTTTTTAACACCTCCCAGCAGGCAGCAGATTCAGTGAGTTGGTGAGGATAACAGTGAATAATTAAGCAAGCAGTGCCCAAGGTGTAAAGGAAAACATGGACTGGCTTGACTAGGAGCAGCAGTGTCTAAGCTCCATGAATATAAATGTTTAGAAATGAATATTATTGCCTAGTGCCATCTGGAATATTTTTCATTATGTAGAGCATGTTTTGGAAAACTCTTAATGATTTCCTTTTTTGTGTGTGTGAGACAGGGTCTCGCTCTGTCACCCAGGCTGGACTGCAGTGGCGTGATCATAGCTCACTGCAGCCTTGACCTCCTGGGCTCAAGCAATCCTCCCACCTTGGCCTCCCGCGTAGCTGGCACTACAGGTATGTGCCACCACGCCCGGCTAACTTTTTACTTTTTTGTAGATATGGAGTCTTGCTGTGTTGTCCAGGCTGGTCTTGAACTCCTGAGCTCAAGTCATCCTCCCACCTCAGCCTCCCAAAGTGCTGGGATTACAGCTGTGAGCCACCGCATCCCACCAATGATTTTCTAACTGTGAAGCCATCCCTGTGACTAAGTCTCTGTCCTTGACATGATAGTGCTCTGAGGTGAAATTCTCATCTGGAAAATCCGCCAACGTAGGCCAGGCACGGTGGCTCACGCCTGTAATCCCAGCACTTTGGGAGGCCGAGACGGGTGGATCACCTGAGGTTGGGAGTTCAAGACCAGCCTGACCAACATGGAGAAACCCCATCTCTACTAAAAAAAATACAAAATTAGCTGGGTGCGTGGTGGTGGCACACGCCTGTAATCCCAGCTACTCAGAAGGCTGAGGCAGGAGAATTGCTTGAATCTGGGAGGCGGAGGTTGTGGTGAGCTGAGATCGTGCCATTGCACTCCAGCCTGGGCGACCAGAGCGAAACTCTGTCTCAAAAAAAAAAAAAAGAAAAAAAGAAAATCCGCCAAAGTAAACATAAAACAGACACATAAACAACAGTCCTCCTTTTTGCTTATTAATTAAGGCTCATTACAGAAAAATGAGAACCTTTGTAAAAAAGAAAAGAAGAAACATCCACGGTGCTATCATTCAGAGACAATCACCATTAGTATTCTAATGCTTTGGTGATTTCCTTCCAGTTTATGAATATGCATGAGTATAAATATGCATATGAGTATGAGATCACGCGACTTCCTTTTACTAATACGGTCACATGAGCATTCTCTCTTGTTCACATGGTCTCTCCTGGTTGGATCACATTTGCATGGTTCCTGCTTTCCTGCTTTTTACAGCCTTTGACCTCTGTCCTCCAACTGGAATAGTCACCTTCCTTATTCTTTCCAGCCTTGTCCGACCTCACCAGGATGTGATTCTCTGCTCTTTGCGCCTCTCTGAAATTTACATTTTGCATTATCTGTTTTTTTTTTTTTTGAGATGGAGTCTCTCTCTGTCGCCCAGGCTGGAGTGTTTTGGCGCAATCTCGGCTCACTGCAACCTCTGCATCCTGGGTTCAATTGATTCTCCTGCCTCAGCCTCCAGAGTAGCTGGGATTACAGGCACGCACCACCATGCCTGGCTAATTTTTGTATTTTTAGTAGAGATGGGGTTTCACTATGTTAAGCAGGCTGGTCTCAAACCCCTGACCTCAAGTGATCCGCCAACATTGGCCTCCCAAAGTGCTAGGATTATAGGTGTGAGCCACTGTGCCTGGCTCATTTTACGTGGTCTTGACCTCATGGCTGCATTGGAGTTTCTGTGCTCAGGGCCTGTACTGGGCAATCAGGCCTTTCTGGGGACCCAGCAGCTGACACTGCTGGACCCCAGATTTCTGGGTAGGTCTCTGGCCCCCATGGGCAGCCTCTTCAGACAGTCACCATTCACACCTGTTCTCCCACCAGACAGAGATAAAATGTACACCATAAGAACTGTAGTTCACTACATCATATTGTATTTGGGATTTTGCTAAAAGAATAGATTTTAGGTTGCTCTTGCCATGCACACAAATGGGTAACTATATACGATGATGAATATGTTCATTTACTTGGGTATAGTCCATTTGACCATATGTATATCAAAACATCATGTTGTACACCTTAAATATATATAATAAAATAGGCTGGGCACGGTGGCTCACGCCTGTAATCCCAGCACTTTGGGAGGCCGAGGCAGTGGGATCACGAGGTCAGGAGATCAAGACCATCCTGGCTAACACAGTGTAACCCCATCTCTACTAAAAATACAAAAAATTAGCCAGGCGTGGTGGCGGGCGCCTCTAATCCCAGCTACTCGGGAGGCTGAGGCAGGAGAACGGCGTGAACCCGGGAGGCGTAGCTTGCAGTGAGCCGAGATGGCGCCACTACTGCACTCCAGCCTGGGCGACAGAGCGAGACTCTATCTAAAAAAAAAATAATAATAATAAATAAAATAGAAAAAATAGTCCCCGAGGCCCCCGTTTTTTCTTTTACTTTTCTTTTTCTTTTATTTTTTTCTTTTTTTTTTTTTGAGACAGGGTCCAGTCTGACACTCAGGCTGGAGTGCAGTAGCATGATCAGGGTTCACTGCAGCCTCAACCTCCTGGGTTCAAGCAATCCTCCCATCTCAGCCTCCCGAGTAGCTGGGACTACAGGTGCACACCACCATGACTGACTAATTTTTTAATTTTTTGTAGAGATAGGTCTTTCTATATTGTTCAGGCCGGTCTCAAACTTCTGGGCTCACGCGATCCTCCTGCCTCAGCCTCCCAAAGTGCTGGGATTACGGATGTGAACCTCCACACCCGGTCCCATTCTTTTCTTTGAATCCCCCCCCCCCTTTTTTTTTTTGGTAGTGTGAAAGAGTTTGTAATCATTTTTCTCTGTGAGATTTATTAGCTCACAAATTTTCCATTTCTTTGCCACCTCAGTAAGAAGAAAATCACAAATGGTTGTTCTCCAAGGAATCTGGGGGTCGTCGAGCAAGACCCACATAAATGCCACTGGCAGAGGAGAACAGAGGCTGTTTTCAGGGCTGCCCAGAGATGTCCCACACCCTTTTTGTCACCCGATACCTCCTAGGGGCAAGGAAGTCCCTATTTTCCAGCTAAGAGATAGCTGAGTTGTTTTATCTTCTGGTGTTGGCCTCTGTGCCCAAGCCCCCTCTGACCTGTCCTTCCCCTGGGTCTCCATCCATCTGCCTGAGCTGGACAGAGCCTCAGCCCTTCTAGAAGACAGGTTGTAACCAAACCACAAGTTCAGTCACTCACCACTTGCAAGTTCCATTAACAAGCGCGAGGTCTGGTGGCTTTTTATTTTAAAGGTAGCTTGTGGGAAGAAGTACAGGCTTCCTGCCTTAAGGGTACCACTTTTCTTTTGGAGCAGAAAGTGTGAACTTTTAAAGGGGGTGGGTCTGGCATGAATGGCATGCAGGGGAGAAAGTGAGAAGGTGGAGGTTTGCCCAAATGTGTTTGGTGCCTTATTTACTGGGCAGTCAAGCTAGCACCTTCATGGGCAGAACTAGGTTGTAAACTCTCATGTGGGAGAGAGTTTCAGTGTTCAGAGTGGGTGAAACTATCCAGGTAGGAGAGAGTTTCATAACGGGCATACTTTGGGCTGTAAATGGACCGTTGTCTCTCAAGGCAGTCTCCTGATGGGAGTGAGGTCCACTCTGGAGCTTCGAAGCATGTAGTTAGATAAGCTTGCCCTGCAGGGAGTGTCTGGTGAAGGGGAGGTAAAAGGTTATCATTTCATTCTTTTTTGTGTGTGGCGGGAGAGGGACAAGGTCTTGCTCTGTCTCCCAGGCTGGAGTGCAGTGGTGCGATCTTGGCTCACTGCAACCTTTGCCTCCTGGGTTCAAGCCATTCGGTGCCTCAGCCTCCCCAGTAGCTGGGATTACAGGCATGTGCCACCACGCCTAGCTGATTTTTGTATTTTTAGTAGAGACAGGGTCTCGCCATATTGGCCAGGCTGGCCTCAAACTCCTGGGTTCAAGCCATTCAGTGCCTCAGCCTCCCCAGTAGCTGGAATTACAGGCATGTGCCACCACGCCTAGCTGATTTTTGTATTTTTAGTAGAGACGGGGTCTCGCCATATTGGCCAGGCTGGCCTCAAACTCCTGGCCTCAAGTGATCCACCCGCCTCTGCCTCCCAAAGTGCTGGGATTACAGGTGTGAGCCATCGTGCCTGGTCAAGTTATAATTGCATTTCTAAAGGGCTAAGTAGGAAATGAGGAACAGGGAGAAATGGAGAAAAGAAGAGGAAAAAGCTAATAAATAATAACTCATTCTCTTTTTCTTAGAAAAGTAGGGGTACTCGGTTACTAGGTGAGCAGGTGGGGTTGGTCAATTTCCCTCAAGAGGAAACAGATGCAGAGAGAGAAACTAACAACCTCAAGCCCCAAATGAAGTCAGTAGCAACAGGTCGGCTTCCCCAAGAGCCCTTCCTTCCTGCTGATGATCAAATACCGCCCTAGTCTTCTTAGGCATCATCCACAGGAAAACAGAGGTGCTCTGATTCCTGCATTGGTAAAATGGGCACAGCTCCATCCTCAGAAGACTTATTCTGGGGAGGGATGACATACCTCAGAGGAGACTCCTCACAGGACTCCCAGGTGACTGCGTGTCACCTGGGACACAGAGCCGTCTAGGCATCCTGAACAGAATCTGAAATTGTGTGTGGCTTATTCGTGGGGAATCAGAGAAGAGCAAACATGCTTGCCCTCTTAGCAGATGAGCTGTGGTTTGTGATTACAACCTGGGTGTACAAGGGGCAGTGAAAAGACCAATTTCCTTTTCTTTTTTTTTTTTTTTTTTTTTTTTTTTTTGAGGAGGAGTCTCACTGTGTCACCCAGGCTGGAGTACAGTGGTGCAGTCTCAGCTCACTGCAACCTCCACCTCTCGGGTTCAAGTGATTCTCCTGCCTCAGCCTCCTGAGTAGCTGGGATTACAGATGCCTGCCAACACGCCTGGCTAATTTTGTATTTTAGTAGAGACAAGGTTTCACCATGTTGGACAGGCTGGTCTTGAACTCCTGACCTCAGGTGATCCACCTGCCTTGGCCTCCCAAAGTGCTGGGATTACAGGCGTGAGCCACCACGCCCAGCGAAAAGCCCCATTTCTAATAAGGTCTGGCAATTAAATAAGTAGCCACAACTCCTTCTGCTATTAAATAAAGCCATTGAGTGTTACTTACACAGAAACAATCACATATTCCGGCTGAGCCTGTTGGCAGCTGTTGGAACCGCCCTAATAAACAATTTCAGGTACAAACAGGTGTTGCAGAGGGAGGTAAAGGAAGTTCCCTGGGGCCTCCCAGCCTAGGCCCCTGGCAGCGGGAGTGGGGGCCTGCTGGTGAGGCCTGGCTTCCTGCTGGGCTCTGAGCCCAAAAAGAAGCCAAAGGCAGACCCAGAGAGCAACTGCAAACGTGATGAGATGGTTGATTTGGGTGACCTTGGACCCGGGATTCTGGACTGCTGGGTTACAGGGGAGTCACGTCCTCACTTCTCATCTTGTGGGGTCACATGGAGTGTTTGCTTCCCAGCGATTTGGGGAAGATAGAAGAGACCCCTCAGGGTATCTTGAAGTAGGGGCTCACAATCAGACAGACACAGAAAAAGGCCCCTGCGCCCATTCCTGTTTCCTGCTGCCCCTCACTGAGATACGTGGATGAGACAGGGCGGCATTGCTTGGGGTGGTGGAGAGTCCCAGGTGGGTCTTGCTGGAGGAGCGCCCCAAGGACTCCCTTTGCTGGAAGGCTCCAATCCCCGTTCTGGTGCAAGGCCGAGGAACGGACAGAGGATGACGCTGCAACAGCTGATTGGTCCCTGGGAAGACAACGGGCCCTGTCCTACCTGCCCATGTGCCGGTCTGGCACCAATTCGCCCTTCCTGTTCCAGCTGGCCTGGCAGAAACTGACGCAGCAGGTGACTCCCTCGGTTTTATGGGCTTGGGGCAAAGGTCCTGTGGCCAGCAGAGTGGCTGAGGCAGATGGGATTTTCCGCAGCTGCCCGGGCTCTCCGTGTCCTAGAAGTCTGACACGTCATCTTCTCGTTTACCTGGTGCCTCCCTGGAACATAACCTGACACATCACAGGCAATTCTTTTGTGTGTTGAAATAATTGTCAAAGGATTGGTAAGGAGCAGATGTGAGCAGAACACGTGCCCTGCACAAGAGAAGCCCGCAGTCCTCAGAAACTTAGAATTCTTTTCTTTTTTAAATTTTTTGTTTTGTTTTGTTTTGTTTTGTTTTTGAGACGGAGTCTCGCTCTGTCGCCCAGGCTGGAGTGCAGTGACGTGATCTCGGCTCACTGCATCTCCACCTCCGGGGTTCACCCCATTCTCCTGCTTTAGCCTCCCGAGCAGCTGGGACTACAGGCACCCGCCACCACATTCAGCTAATTTTTTGTATTTTAGTAAAGATGGGGTTTCACATGTTAGCCAGGATGGTCTTGATCTTCTGACCTCGTAATCCGCCCACCTCGGCCTCCCAAAGCGCTGGGGTACAAGTGTGAGCCACTGCACCTGGCCTGTTATCGTTTTTAAGACAGGGTCTTGCTCTGCCACCCAGGTTGGAGTGCAGTGGTGTGATCACGGCTCACTGAAGCCTCTACTGATGAGGCTCAAGGGATCCTCCCACCTCAGCCTCCCAAGTAGCTGGGACCACAGGCATGTGCCACCATGCCCAGCTAATTTTTAATATTACTATTTTAAAATACATGTAATTGTATTGAGTCTGTCTTCTCGAAGGACAAAGGTTTACTCAGCAACTATTAACTTCAGGGTAGAGCTTGTTCCCCACCTCTGCTCTTCACCCTATTCCCCAAACCCTATCCCACCAGAAAGCAACCCTTAATACGGTCTCTCACCTGAGGGGTATCCAGGAGCAATTTGGTCCATACCTCATCTTCACAAAGAGCTTTTAATGTACACTTTGTTGTTTTTGTTGAGACAGGATCTTGCTCTGTTGCCTAGGCTACAGTGCAGTGGTTCAATCATGGCTCACTGCAGCCTTGACCTCTTAGACTCAAGTAATCACAATCCTCCTGCTTCAGCCTCCTGAGTAGCTGGGACTACAGGCGTGCGCCACCATGCCTGGCTAATTTTTTTTTTTTTTTTTTTCTGTAGAGACAGGGCCTTGCTATGTTGCCCAGGGCAGTCTTGAACTCGTGGTCTCAAGTGATCTTCCCACCTCAACCTCCTAAAGTGCAGGGATTACAGGCATGAGCCACCGAGGCGTGCGACGGGCCTCAAGGTACACTTTTGACATTATTCAGTTTTGATTCTGATACTTAGCAAGGATGCCGGAGCCAGGCTACCTGAGTGTGAACCCTGCTTCTGCCACTTACTAGCTATGTGACCTTGGCCAAGATCCTTATCTTCTCTGTCTCCTCATCCACAAAATAGGAATAAGGATAGATTAAGTCAGTTACCAAAAGCAACGTATTGTATAAATGTCCAGAATCAGCTGAATGCAGTGGTTCCTGCCTGTAATCCCCGCATTTTGGGAGACCAAGGAGGGAGGATCACTTGAGGCCAGGAGTTCAAGACCAGCTTGGGCAACATAGCATGATCTTGTCTCTACCAAAAATAAAAATAAAAAAGTCCAGAACAGGCAAATCCATAGAAGCAGGAAGTAGATTAGTGGTTACCGGGGGAATGGATGGGGAATGACAGCTAATGGGTAGAATTTCTTTTGTGGGTGATAAAAATATTCTAAAATTAGATAAAGCTTAAAGAGTTATTACTTATAAAGTGCTTACAGCAGTGTCTGACACATCAAAAGTGATCTGCAAGTCATTGTCGAATAAAACTTACCTCGAAAGGAAGGCATGCATACTAATGAGCTTGGAAAAAAAATATGTTCATGATACAATTTTTAAATGGTATTTCATTCCCGAATCTCACTGTCTGTTGTGTACTTTTTATAAATCCTACTGTAATTATTTTGTGCATAGCATCATTATATAGCTGTATAAATGATGTATATTAAAAGTGTTAATTTGTTAGACTTAAATGTGTTAGGATGTTTTCACCATATTGGGTGGTTTCCGCACCCTCTCCAAAAATGGGAGGTGGCTCAAGGCTCTGGTAGGCAGCTGGTGAGCTGTCCCTGAGTCAGACAGGTTTAGAGGCAACAACAGGTAACGACTTGGCACAAAAGCATTTGGAAAGACAGCCAATTGTCCGTCATGGTCTCTCCTCAGTGCCCAGCATGGTAATTGATGTATCATTTGCATTAATGATATACCACACATCATGATGCAGATAAAGTCGGCTATCATCCAGAATGAGGCACACGGCCTTTGATTGGCAGAGAACTAGGGAGAGTCAAATGACTTTCAACCTAGTTGGTCTCTTTATTTGCCTAATGCTAAATTAAAGTCACGCAACCACTACAGGGATTCAAGTCAAGCAAAGGTGATCGTAAAGACCTGGGGAAGGGGGTCCTATGGCGAGACCACTGATGTGCTGGCTAGGGGTTAACAAGTGGCTCTCAGCTGGGTGCAGTGGCTCATTCCTGTAATCCCAGCACCTTGGGAGGCTGAGGTGGGAGGATCGCTTGAGCCCAGGAGTTGGAGAGCAGCCTGGGCAACACAGCGAAAACCCATCTCTACAAAAAAAAATTAAAAAAAAAAAAAAAAAAAAAAGCCTTAGCCAGGCGTGGTGGTGCATAACTGTAATCCCAGCTACCTGGGAGGCTGAGGTGGGAGGATTACTGAAGAGGCCAAGGCTGCAGTGAGCTATGGTCACACCATTGCATACTCCAACCGAGGCGACAGAGCAAAGACCCTGTCTCAAAAAATAATAATAATAAATAATAAATAAATAATAGAAAAAAAGAAGACAGGAAAAGACACCAGGTATGCATGTGGCCAGAGGAAAGACCATGTGAAGACACAGAGAGAACACAGCCAAATACAAGCCAAGGAGAAAGACCCAGGAAAAACCAACCTGGTCAATGCTTTGATCTTGGACTTCCAGCCCCTAGAGCTATGGGACAATAAATTTCTGTTGTGTAAGCTGCCCAGTCTACGGTATTTTTTTACGGCAGTCCATGTAAACTAATACACTCAGAGAGCAGTTTGCCCTTAGAATAGGCAGGGAGGGTTGCCTAGGGTTCTTGTGCTGGAGATGCCCATGTATCAGGGGCACAAATAGAAACGTATAAAAGAACACATGGGCCCCATCATTTGGGCAATGCATCCTGTAACTAAAATCCATGCATCCATTGTCTTCTTCTTCTTTTTTTTTTAAAAAAGCCTTTCATTTTTATTTTATTTTATTTTATTTTTTAGCCTGGGCACGGTGACTCAAGCCTGTAATCCCAGCACTTTGGGAGACCAAGGAGGGCAGATCACAAGGTCACAAGTTTGAGACCTGCTGGACCAATATGGTGAAACCCCGTCTCTACTAAAAATACAAAAATTAGCCAGGTGTGGTGGTGCATGCCTGTAATCCCAGCTACCAGGGAGGCTGAAGCAGAAGAATTGCTGGAACCTGGGAGGTGGAGGTTGCAGTGAGCTGAGATTGTGCCATTGCACTCCAGCCCAGGCGACAGAGCAAGACTCCATCTCAAAAAAAAAAAGCTTCTTTTTTTGTTTGTTTGTTTGTTTGTTTTTTCAATAGAGACAGGGTCTCCCTACATTGCTAGATGGAATTGAACTCCTGGGCTCAAGTGATCTCCTACTTTGGTCTCCCAAGGCACTGAGGCCAGGAGTTCCAGACCAGCCTGGGCAATATAGTCAGATTCCCATCTCTACAAAAGAAATTTAAAAATGAGCTGGGCATGGTGAGGCATACCTGTGCCCCAGCTACCCAGGAAGCTGAGGTGGGAGGATCATTTGATCCCAGGAGTTTGAGGCTGCAGTGAGCTATGATCGTGCCACTGCGCTCCAGCCTGGGCAACAGAATGAGACTCTGTTTCAAATAATAATAATAATAATAAAAGTAAATATCAAAACAATTTAAAAAACAACTTTCTGGGGGAAAAAGAGCCCCGATTAACAGTGTTTGCCAATTAAATACTCATATCATGGCTTATTCAAGCTATAGATATGATGTCACTGAACTTGAAGGTGAGAAAAGGTACATATTATAATTCCCACCATTTAAAAAAAAAAAAAAAAAAAAAAGATGGGCTGGGCACAGTGGCTCATACCTGTAATTCCAGCACTTTGGGAGATGGAGGCGGGCAGATCACCTGAGGTCAGGAGTTTGAGATCAGCCTGACAAATATAATGAAACCCTATCTCTACTAAAAATACAAAAATTAGCTGGGTGTGATGGCATGCACCTGTAATCCCACTTACTTGGGAGACTGAGACAGGAGAATCGCTTGAACCCGGGAGGGGGAGGTTGCAGTGAGCCAAAACTGCACCATAGCACTCTAGCCTGGGCGACAAGAGTGAAACTCCATCTCAAAAAAAAAAAAAAAGTCAGTAACCTTAAGAGCATAGGTAACATAATTAGCCCTCAATAACTTTTAAGCATTTATTATCTTTGTTTTTTAAATAACAACTTTATTGAGAGATAATTCAGACTGTAAAATTCACCCCCTGACAGAGGTGAATTTTGTAGTATAGTCACCAAATTGTGCAACCATCACCATCATTTAACTTTAGAATATTTTCACCACTCTAAAGCAAACCAAACCCCTATGGTGAAACCCCGTCTCTACTAAAAATACAAAAATTAGGTGGGTATGGTGGCACACGCCTGTAATCCCAGCTATTCAGGAGGCTGAGGCAGGAGAATCGCTTGAACCCAGGAGGCAGAGGTTGCAGTGAGCCAAGATCACACTACTGTACTCCAGCCTGGGCAACAGAGTGAGACTGCCTCAAAAAAAGAAAAAAAAATCCTTTACCCATTTTAAACACGAGTCTTTAATCAGATACATGGTTCGAAAATATTTTCTCACATTCTGTGGGTTGCATTTTCACTTGTGGTCTTTCAAATACAGAAGTCTTTAATTTTGATGAAGGCTAATTTTGATGAATTCCAATCATTTTTTTTCACTTGAGCTTTTGATGTACTTTCTACAAAAACACTGCTTAATGTAAGGTGATGAAGATGTATACCTAGGTTTTCTCCTAAGAGATTTATTATTTTAGCACTTACATTTAGGACATTTTGAGTTAATTTTTTAAACTGCTTCTTGCAGAGCAGGGCTAACCTATAAGCAGTGTGCCTAGAATAGCTGAGTTAATTTTTTATATGATGTAAAGTAGGAATTCATCTCCATTCTTCCATGTGAATTGTCCCAGTACCATTTATTGAAAAACTATTATTTCTATTAAATTGTCTTGACAACCTTGCATAAAATGAATTGACAGTAAATGTGAGGGTTTATTTCTGGACTCTCAATTTTATTCCATTGATATCTATGTCTATTGTAACTCTTCTTATGCAGTACCACACTGTTTTCATTACCGTAGCTTTGTAGTAAGTTTTGAAATCAGACTGTGTGAGTCCTCCCACTTTGTTATTTTTCAATATTGTTTTGTCCATAGTGGATCTTTTGGAATTCAAAATGAATTTTAGAATCAGGTTCTCAATTTCTGCCAAAAAGGCAGCTTTTGGGGATTTTGATAGAATTTTAATAGGAACTGCATTCAATCTGTAAATCAGTTTGGGAGTATTGCTGTCTTAACAACAGTACATCTTCTAATCCATGTGATGTCTTTCCATTTATTTAGATCTTTAATTACTTCCAGTAATGTTTTATAGTGTTCAGAGTATAAATCATTCCTAAGTATTTTGTTAAATGTGTTCCTAAATACTTAATTCTTTGACGTTATTGTAAATGAATTGTCTTAATTTCTTTTTTGATTTCTCATTGCAAGTGTACAGACACAATTGATTTTGTATTGAGCTATATCTCCCAACCTTGTTGAACTCATTTCTTAGTTCAAATAGTAATTTAATAGAGTTCTTAGGATTTTCTACATACAAAAGGATGTTATCTGTCAATAGAGATAGTCTTATTTTTTCTTTTATGTCTGAATACCTTTCTTTTTTTTCTCATGACTAATTGCCTGGCTTAATCTCCAATATAATATGGAATAGAAGTAACAAGAGTAGACATCCTTGTCTTGTTCCTGATCTTAGGAGGAAACATTCAGTCATATAGCAATTACAATGTTTGCTATAGGGTTTTCATAGATGTGCTTTATTATGTTAAAGAAGTTCTCTTCCATACCTATTTTGTTGAGTGTTTTTATCATCAAAGGGATTTTGTCAAATGCTTTTTCCATGTTTATTGAGATGATCATGTGTTTTTTGTCCTTTATTCTACCAATATGGTATATGTTGACATTGATTGATTTTCATATGTTAAACCAAGTTTGCATTCATGGGATTAATCTCACTTGGTCATGGTGTATAATTTTTATATGCTTTTAGATCCTGTTTCCAAGTGTATTGTTAAGGATGTCTGCATCTATATCCATAAGGGATATCAGTAAATAGTTTTCTTGGGCAATGTTGGCTTCATAGAATGAGACAGGATTTCTTTTCCATTATTTGGAAAAGTTTGTAAAGGACTGGTGTCATTCCTTTCTATTAATATATGTTTTGTAGTATTCAGTAATAAAGCTGTCTGGGCCTGGGATTTTCTTTGTGGAAAATGTTATGATTACTAATTCTGTCTCTACTGTTTATAGGTTTATTCAGACTTTCTATTTCTTTTTAAGTCAGTTTTAGTAGTTGTGTCTTTCTAGGAATTTGTCTATTTCATTTAGGTTACCTAATTTGTTGGCATACAGTTGTTAATAATATTCCCTTATAATAATTTTCTATTTCTGTAAGTTTGGTAGTGGTATCCTGTATTTCATTTCTGATTTTAGTAATTTGAGGTTTATCTCCTTTTTTTCTTGGTCAGTCTAGCTAAAAGTTTCATTTTTGTCGATCATTTCAAAGGATAAACATTTGGTCCTTGTTGTCTTTTCTCTATTACTTCATTTATTTCTGCTTTAATCTTATTTCCACCTTCTCCTGGCTGTTGGTTTAGTTTCATCTTCTTTTCCTAGTTTCTTTTTTATTTGTTTGTTTTTGAGGTGGGATCTCACGTTGCCCAGGCTGGTCTTGAACTTCTGTGCTCAAGTGATCCTCCTGCCTTAGCCTGCCAAGTAGCTTGGATTACAAGCTATAGGTGCATACCACCACATCTGGCTCCATATTTTTCTAGTTTCTTAGGTGGAACACTAGGTTATTAATTTGAGATCTTTCTTCTTTTATAATTTAGGTGATTAAAGCTATACATTTCTCTGTAAGCACTACTTTACATCCTATAAATTTTTGTATGTTGTATTTTCATTTTCATTTATCTCAAATTATTTCCTAATTTCCTTTGTGATTCCTTCCTTCCTTCCTTCCTCTTTCTTTTTTCTTTCTCTCTCCCTCCCTCCCTCCCTCCCGCTCACTCGCTCTCTCTCTCTTTCTTTCTCTCTCTTTCTCTCTTTCTCTCGTTCTTTCTTTCTTTTTCTCCTTCCTTCCTTCCTTCCTTCCTTCCTTCCTTCCTTCCTTCCTTCCTTCCCTCCTTCCTTCCCTCTCTCTCTTTCTTTCTGCAACCTCCATCTCCCAGGTTCAAGCGATTCTCCTGCCTCAGCTTCCCAACTAGCTGGGATTACAGGTGCCTACCACCGCGCCTGGGTAATTTTTGTATTTTTACTAGAGACGGGGTTTCACCATGTTGGCCAGGTTGGTCTCAAACTCCTGACCTCATGATCCGCCCACCTCAGCCTCTCAAAGTGCTGGAATAACAGGTGTGAGCCACCGCACTCCATCCCTTTGTGAGTTTTGACTCGTTATGTAAGAGTGTGTTGCTTAATTTCTTCATATTTGTGAATTCCCCAAATTTCCTTTTATTATTGATTTCTAATTTCATTCTACTCTTTCAGAGAACACACACTTTATTAGATTTTAATCCTTCTAAATTTATTGAGCCTTTAAAAGTGGCCCCAAATATGGTCTATTCTGAAGAATGTTCCATATGCATTTGAGAATAATATATATTCTTCTGTTCTTGAATGGAGTGTACTATATAGATGTCTGTTGGTCTAGCTGATTTATGGTGTTGTTCAAGTCTGCTATGTCCTTGGCTTTCTACCCAGTTGTTCTCTCTATTACCAAAAAGTGGGATATTGAAGTCTAAAGTATTATTTTTGAATTGTATATTTCTTTCTCCAATTCTGTCAGTTTTTGCTTCACGTATTTTGAAACCGTGTAGTTAGGTGCATGTTTCTACATAATTGCAATATCTTCTTGATAGATTGACTATCATTACAAAATGTCCTTCTTTTCCTTGTTGCTGTTTCAAATTCTATTGTCTGATATTAGTATAGCCACTCCACCTCTCTTTTTGATGCTTTTTGCCTGGTTTTCTTTTATCTCACTTTACATTTATTTTGCTTTGAATCTAAAATGTGTCTAGTTGACAGCATATAATTGAACGATATTTTCCTATTCATTCTGCCAATCTCTACCTTTTGATTAGAGTGATAAGTCCATTTCCATCTAATGTAATTGTCAATAAGATAGGATGAAGATGATGATGATAATTTATAAATTTTTTTTTTTTTTTTTTTTTTTTTTTTTTGAGACGGAAGTAGTTTTCGCTCTGTCGCCCAGGCTGGAGTGCAGTGGCCGGATCTCAGCTCACTGCAGCTCCGCCTCCCAGGTTCACGCCATTCTCCTGCCTCAGCCTCACCGAGTAGCTGGGACTACAGGCGCGCCGCACCCTCGCCCCTGCTAGTTTTGTTGTATTTTTTTAGTAGAGACGGTTTTCACGTGTTAGCCAGAATGGTCCTCGATCCTCCTGACCTCATGATCCGCCAACCGTCTCGGCCTCCCAATAGTGCTGGGATTACAGGCTTGAGCCACCGCGCCCGGCCTATAAATTTTTTTAAAGTAAGGTTCTCACTCTGTCACTCAGGCTGGAGTGCAGTTGTGCAATTATAGCTCATTGCAGCCTCAAACTCCTGGACTCAAACAATCCTTTCACCTCAGCCTCCTGAGAAGCTAGGATTATATTTACATGCTACCACACCCAGCTAATTTAAACAATTTTTGTAGAGATGGAGCCTCACTATGTTGTCCAGGGTGATCTCAAACTCTGGGCTCAAGTGATCCTCCTGCCTTGACCTCCCAGGTCCCTAGCAGTACAGGTGTGAGTCACTGTGCTGGTCATCAGCAAAATAGGATTATGTCTGTCATTTTGCTATGTGTTTTCTATATGTCTTATGTGCTTTTTATTCCTCTATTCCTCCATTACTGCCCACTTTTGTGTAAAGTAGATATTTTCTAGTATACAATTTTAATTCACTTGTTACTTATTTTTAAATATATTTTTTGAGTTTTCTTAGTGGTTGCCTTGGAGATTACAATTAACATAATACTCTAAACAAGCTAGATACGATTAATACCAGCTTAATTTCAATAGTATTTAAAACTTTGCTCCAGTGTAGCTCTCTTCCCACAACCATCTTTTGTGCTATTATTGTCATACAAATTACATCTTTATACATTACAAGTCCCTCTGCCAGTTTTATAATTGTTGCTTTATGTAGTAGTCTTTTAAATCAGATAGGAGAAAAGAGAGTTATAAATATATAAAGAATATTTATATTCTTATATTTAGTGATATAGTTTCCTTCTCCTTGTGTTTTTTATTTCTTTATGTGAATTCAAGTTTCTGAATCGTGACTTTTTATTTCTGCTTAAAGAACTCCCTTTAGTATCTCTTGTAGTAAAAGTTATTAGCAACAATTTCACTCTGTTTTTGTGTATTTGAAAATGTCTTGATATTTATTTTATTTTTCAAGTTTTACTGGACATACAATTCGTGTTCGACAGTCTTTGTCTTCCAGCTCTTTAACATGTCAGTAGTTTAAATTTGTTGTCCCACAGCCTTCTGGCCTCCATGGTTTCTGACGAAAAGTCAGCTGTTAATCTCATTGTGGAACTTCTATACATAATGAGGTTCTTTTTCATGTTGCTTTCTAGATTTTCTCTTTGTTTTTGTCTTTGAACAGTTGACCATGATGTGCCCATATGTAGATCTCTTTAAGTTAATCCTACTTGGAGTTATTTGAGCTTCTTGGATGTGTAGCCCAACACTTACGACATTTGGGCAATTTTCACCCATTATTTCTTCAAATGTACACATTTTTTCCCTTTCTTTCTATTCTCTCCTTCTGGGATTCCCACACTTTGTGTATTTTGGTATGCTCAATGGCATCCCACAGAGCTTTGAGGCTTTGTTATTTTTTTTCTTTTAAAATAAGCTTTTGGGCTCGATGTGGTGGCTTACGCCTGTAATCCCAGCACTTTGGGAGGCCGAGACAGGGGGATCACAAGGTCAGGAATTCAAAACCAGCCTGGCCAAGATGGTGAAACCCTGTCTCTATTAAAAATACAAACATTAGCTGGGCACAGTGGCAGGTGCCTGTAATCTCAGCTACTCAGGAGGCTGAGGCAGGAGAATTGCTTGAACTTGGGCTTCAGAGGTTGCAGTGAGCCAAGATCATGCCACTGCACTCCAACCTGGGTGAAAGAGTGAGACTCCATCTCAAAAACAATAACACATAAAAATAAGTTTTTGATAGTTTCAGATTTATAGAAAGGTGTGAAGCTAGTACAGAGAATTCCTATATATCCCACACCCAATTTTTCCTGTTATTACTTTACATTAATGTGGTATATTTGTTATCATTAATGAATAGCTATGGATATATTATTCTAACTAAAGCCCATATCTTATTCAGGTTTCCCTAGTTTTCATCTAGTGTCATTTTTCTGTTCCAAGATCCTATTTTGGATACCACATTATATTTAGTTATCATGTCTCCTTAAACTCCTCTTGGCCATGACAATTTCTCAGACTTTCTTTGTTTTTCATGACCCTGACATTAAAAAAAATTTTTTTTTAATAACCAAATACTTGCAACAAATGACCTTGGCATTTTTGAAGACTACTGGTCAGGTACTTTGTAGAATGTCCCTTAATTGGGATTTGTCTGATGCAACTAATGTTGTATATTGAGAATGAAGACCACAGTTCATCACATCATATCAAAAATACACAATATCAACATGACTTAACATTGTTGATGCAGACCTCGATCATCTACCTGAGGTAGAGTTTGTCAGGTTTCTCTACACTTTGGTAAAGCTACTCTCCCCAACCCCAACCATACTTTGTTCATTTTTATTCATTTGGTTTTCTTTCTACTACTCAGACTGGATGATCTCAATTTGCCTATTTTCAAGTTCATTGATGCTTTCTTCTGTCAGCTCAAATCTGCTATTGAGTCCTTCTAGTGAGTTTTAAATCTCAGTTATTGTACTTTTCAACTCCAGAATTTGTATTTGGTTCTTTTTAAAGTAACTGCTATCTCTTTGCCAATATTCTCTTTTTTTAAGTAGTTGTGTGCACAGGTAATGAACTCCCTTTTTTTGAAGTACAATTCAATAGTTTTAAATATATTTACAGATATGTGGAACCATCACTACAATAAATTTTAGAACATTTCATTATCCCCCAAAGAAATTCCATACCCATTAGCAATCATTCCTCGTTTCTTCCCCATTCTGTCAGCCCTAGGTAATCACTGATCTATTCCCCTCCCTCTTCAGTGTCTGTCAAACACTAACTTATTTTCTGTCTGTATGGATTTGCCTATGCTAGACATTTCATAAAATTTGAATCATACAGTATTTGGTCTTTTCCGACTGGCGTTGTTCACTAAGCATGATATATTTAAACTTTACCATGGTGTACCACGTATCAGTACTTCATTCCCTTTTTTGTTGGTGACTAATAGTCTATTTTAAGGATATACCGTATTTTGCTAATCCATTCATCAGTTGATGGACCTCTGGGTTATTTCTACCTTTGGGCTATTATATATAATTCTGCTATGAACATTTGTGGAAAAGGTTTTGTATAGACATACATCTTCAATACTATTAGGTATACACCAGGAATAGAACTGCTGGGTAATATTGTACTTCTGTGTTCAACATTTTAAGGAACTACTACACTGTTTTCCAAAGCAGCCATACCATGTTACATTCTCATTTGTAATGCATGAGAGTTCCAACTTTTCTACATTCTCACCAATCTTGTGTCTTATATTTTAAAAATTAGACCTGTCTTTTTATAAACTAAAACCATTCTATTGTGCATGAAGTGTCATTGATTTGCATTTTCCTGATGCCTAATGATGTTGAGCATCTTTTCATTTGTTTATTGTTCATCTGTATATCTTCTTTGAAGTAATGTGTATTCATACCCTTTTGCCTAGTTCTTAATTGGGCTGGCTGGGTACAGTGGCTCATGCCTGTAATCCTGGCACTTTGGGAGGCTGAGGCAGGTGGATCATTTGAGGTCAGGGGTTCAAGACCAGCCTGGCCAATGTGGCGAAACCCTGTCTCTACCAAAAATACAAAAATTAGCTGAGTGCTGTGGCACACACCTGTAGTCCCAGCCTCTCAGGAGGCTAAGGCAGGAGAATCACTCAAACCCAGAAGGCAGAGGTTGCAGTGAGCCAAGATTGTGCCACTGCACTCCAGCCTGGGTGACAAAGTCAGACTCTGTCTCAAAGAAAAAAAAAGTAATTGGGCTATTTGTCTTCTTGTCACTGAGTTGTTAAGAGTTCTTTTTGTTCTTTTTATTTTTTATTTTTGGTATTTGTCTTATTTGGGAGGTATTTTGTTTGTTTTCTTATTTATTATTTATTTTATTTTCTGAGATGGGGTTTTGCTATTTGCCCAGGCTGATCTTGAACTCTCAGGCTCAAGCAATCCTCCTGCCTCAGCCTCCCAAGTAGCTGGAATTATAGGCATGTGCTGCTGTGCCTACTTGTAAGAGTTCTTTCTGTATTCTAGATGCAAGTATCTTATCCTATACCTGAATTCACATATTTCCTTTCATTTTGGGGGTTATCTTTTTACTTTCTTGGTTGTACTCTTTGAATTACAAAAGTTTTAAATTTTGAAGCCAAATTTATTTATTTTTCTTTGTTTGCTTGTGCTTATAGTATCCTATCTCTGAAACAAACCTAATCCAAAGTAATAAGGATCTATGCCTACATTTTCTTGTAAGATTTCATAGTTTTAGCTTTTGCATTTGGTTCTTGATCTATTTTACTTAATTTTGTACATGATGTTAGGTAGGGGCCTATCATCATCATTCTTTAGCATGTGGATATCCACTGTTCTCACAGCATTTTGTAAGAAACTATGCTTTTCCATTGAATTGTCCTACACCCTGGTTGAAAATCAATTGACTGTCAATCTTAAGATTTATTTGCAGACTCATAATTCCATTGTTTGATGTATATATGCCAGTGCCACACTGTTTTGATTACTATAGTTTTGGAATATATTTTGAAGTCAGAAAATGTGAATCCTCCAACTTTGTCTCCTGAACCCTGCCCAAGATTGTTATGACTATTCTGGGGCCCTTACATTTCCATATGAATCTTAGGATCAGCTCCTCAATTTCTGAAAAGAATCCAGATGGAATGGATGGGAAACACATTAGATCTATAGATCAATTTGCAGAGTATTGTCTTAACAATGTTGTCTTTTGATCCAGAAACATGGGATGTCTTTCCATTTATTGAGGTCTTCTTTATTGTTTTTTAACCTTTAATTCTTTAGACATGTTTATAATAATAATTATTATTTAATTATAATAATATAATTTAAAAGTCTTTGCTATGTAAGTGCCCAACTTCTCAGCATGCTGATATGTTTAGGGCTTGTGTGTCCGCCCACTGAAAGCTCATCTTGAATTGTAGGCTTCCATGTGTTCTGGAGGGACCTGGTGGAGGATAATTTGAATCCATCCGGGGCAGTTTCTCTCTATATTTTTCTTTGTGTAGGAATAAGTCTCCACAAGATCCTGATGGTTTTATTGGGGTGGTTCTGCTTTGTGTCTCCTCATTCGTCTTTTGGCCTGGCTGCCATCCATGTACAGATGAGGTTTGGGCTCGCTGCCCTTGCCTTCCTGCCATGATTGTGCAGACCGATTCTAATCCCACGAGACACCATGGAAGCTGTAAGAATCTATTAAACTGCTCCCTTTCTTTGCATTTTTTTTTTTTGGAAGACAGAGTCTTGGGCTCTGTTGCCGGCAGTCCTGGGAGTGTAGTGGTGCCATCTCGGTTGCAGCTGGCAGCTCTAGCCTCGCTAGGTTGCAGCGCCATTCACTCTCACCTCGAGCCTCGCCTGAGTAAGGTTTGTTTTTTTTTTTTTTTGGGACTACCAGGCCGCCTGCCACCACACCTGGTTAATTTTGTTTTTGTATTTTTGTAGTAAAGAAAAGAATTGGGTTTCCACCTTGTGTTAGCCAGGATGGTCTCCTTGAACCCTCCTGACCTCAGTGATCGCGCGCCCTCAGCCTACCAAGTGGCGGGATTTACAGGCATGACCACGAGCGCCAGGCCCATTAGATCTCTTTGCTTTTGGTAAATTGCGCCAGTCCGGCGATGGGTGATAACTCTTTACGAGCAGGCATTGAAAATGGACTAATACAGAATCCTGCAGGAAAAGTGTTCTGTTGTTCTAATTTTCATCGCTGTGTATCGAAGGCATATTTTCTTGTTTCTTTTCCTGTCTTGTAAAACCATGTTGTTGAAAACTGGCGCATTTAAAATTGGCATAATGTGGTAACCTCCTGAAATGCAGTTTGCCCTGATATGCCCGGCTTCCGCGCAGGGTTTGCATTGTTGTTATTGTTGTATATTGCTGCTGCTGCCATCATTCATTTTAAAGGGGCTTTCCTGGTTTAAGTTGCTGGTATTTTGAAAAATCTGTGAATTCGGGCCCACGCAAAGTCTCTGTTTTGCGTTAGGCTTAAGTGGTCAGCGCCTAATGACTACAGAGATTTGCCTTAAATGTCTTATTTTTTTTTTTTTTTTTTTTTTTGAGAGTTTCGCTCTCGCTGCCCAGGCTGCATTGCAATGGTGTGATCTTGGCTCACTGCAACCTCCGCCTCCTGGGTCCAAGTGATTCTCCTGCCTCAGCCTCCCGAGTAGCTGGGATTACAGGCGCATGCCATCATGCCCAGCTAATTTTTATATTTTTAGTAGAGATGGGTTTTGACCATGTTGGACAGGCTGGTCTCAAATTCCTGACCTCTGGTGGTCCGCCCACCTTGGCCTCCCAAAGTGCTGGGATTACAGGCGTATGCCACTGCACCTGTCCTTCTTAAATTCTTTGAACCAATATGTCTCCCTGGTTTTGCTAAGCGTCTCTGTGTGTTGGAGCATGCATCTGATGCTCTGGCAGTTTAAAATTCTCCCCCAGTCCTCACTTTCTGCTTGCACAGCCTCATGATCAGCTAGGAATGAGAAACGAGGGCCTTCTCATGTATTTCTTAGCCACGTTCATAGCCTTGTACATGCACATGGCTTTCTAGATTTCCAAGAATATGGTGGATCTTTTCAAAGCTTCCACTGACATATTATTCCCTAGAGTTTTAAGTTTTTCATCAGCCAACTGGTATCACTGGCTCAGGCAATTGCAATTTTAAACAGTTGTCACTGATTATTTTCAACAAAGAGGATAGGACTGCTTGCACTGAGGCATTTCTGAGTCATATAAAATGAAGAAAAGCCCTGAAAATAGTGCCTTTCCAGGGAGCTGCCAGGTAGCTCAGATAGTCACAGTTCTTTGAGGATACAGGTTTTGGGGGCACTCCAAATCTATTCTGCCCCATCTGGTAGCTGCTAGGCTGCTTATTTCCACAGTTCCCATGGTCGTGAAGCTGCTGGTTTTCAAGGCTATCACAGAGGTGGGGAGAGAAGAATGGAAATAGGGCAAATAAAAATTCCATGAAGCTCATTGTTCTTATGAGATTTGGCCATTTTTCTTTTCTTAAGGGACAGGGTTTCACTATGTAGCACAGGCTGGAGTGCAGTGGTGCAATCACAGTTCATGCAGCCTCAAATTTCTGCGCTCAAGCAATCCTCCCACCTGAGCCTGCCAAAGTGCTGGGACTACAGGCATGTGCCACTGTGCCTGGCTAATTATTTATTTTTAGTAGAGATGGGGGTCTCACTCTGTTGCTCAGGCTGATCTCAAACTCCCAGGCTCAGGTGATCCTCCTACCTCGGCCTCCCAAAGTATTGGTATTACAGGTGTGAGCCACCACACCTGGCCTCAGCCATTTTTCTTTAACAAATTGACTCATGATATTGCAAACCTTTGGCAAATTCCTAGAGTTCTGAAGAAGTTTATGTGGACAATTTTGCCAGGGTTCTTCTTGCCTTCCAGTCTTCAAAACTATCAGTCCATTCTTGCATTGCTATAAGGAAATACCCAAGATTGGGTAATGTATAAAGAAAAGAGGTTTAATTGGCATATGATTCTGCAAGTTGTACAGGAAGCATGATGCTGGAATCCGCTTGGCTTGCTTCGGAAAACTTACTATGATAGCAGTAGGCAAAGGGGGAGCGAGTCATCTCACATGGTGGGAGCAGTAGCGAGAGAGAGAGAGAGAGGGAGGAGGTGCTACACACTTTTTAAACAACTAGATCTCGTCAAAACTCACTCACCATCACAAGAACGGCACCAAGAGGATGGTGCTGAACCATTCATGAGAAACCTCTGCCATGATCTGATCACCTCCTACCAGGTCCCACTTCCAACAGTGGGGATTACATCTCCACACATGAGACTGGGTGGGGACACAAATCCAAATCATATCAAAATGCTTCCCTCATGACCTTTGTTTTTAATATAATTTAATTATACGTTTACATAATTAATTAATTTATTTATTTTTGAGATGGAGTCTCACTCTGTTGCCCAGGCTGGAGTGCAATGGTGTGATCTCAGCTCACTGCAACCTCCGCCTCTCGGGTTCAAGTGATTCTCCTGCCTCTGCCTCCTGAGTAGCTGGGATTACAGGAGTCTGCCACCATGCCCGGCTAATTTTTGTATTCTTAGTAGAAATGGGGTTTCACCATTTTGGCCTGGCTGGCCTTGAACTCCTGACCTCAAGTGATCCACCCATCTAGGCCTCCCAAAGTGCTGGGATTAGAGGTGTAAGCCACTGCCTATAACTTAAATTTTAACAATGGCTGTGTTGAACAACCAGTGTGCAAAATTCCTGAACATTTAACAATTGGCTTTCATGAGTTGGCACCAGCAGCTCCAGGACCCCACCAACAGGGCCTCCTGGGTGCCCCATTTGATCCAGCTGAGCTCTGTGAACCTTTAGAGTATCTGCTAGGTGCCAGAACTCCAGAAGTGCTCATCCAATACTAAGCTGACTCCACATCCTTCAGCATCCAGGCCTCAACCAGAGCTTGTTGGCACGACAGATACCGGCAGGAGGGTCTTCCAAGTGATGGCTTGGCATGAAGGAAAACTTGAAAGAGACTGGGCACTTGCAAGAATGGCTGTAAAGGGCTGGGCGCGGTGGCTCACGCCTGTAATCTCAACACTTTGAGAAGCCGAAGTGGGCAGATCACTTGAGGTCAGAAGTTCGAGACCAGCCTGGTCAACATGGTGAAACCCCGTCTCTCCTAAAAATACAAAAATTAGCCAGGTGTGTTGGCGGGCGCCTATAACCCCAGCTACTCAGGAGCGGAGGTGGGAAAATCACTTGAGCCTGTGAGGCAGAGGTTGCAGTAAGCCAAGATCACACCACTGTACTCCAGCCTGGGTGACAGAGCGACACCCTGTTTCAAAAAAAGAAAAAAAAGCGGCCAGGTGTGGTGGCTCGCACCTGTAATCCCAGCACTTTGGGAGGCCAAGGCGGGCGGATCACAAGGTCAGGAGATCGAGATCATCCTGGCTAACATGATGAAACTCTGTCACTACTAAAAATACAAAAAAAAAAAAAAAAAAAAAAAAAAATTAGCCAGGCGTGGTGGCAGGCACTAAAGGCTGTTTTCTGACTTCTAGGTGAAACTAAACAAGCCAACAGGTTTTTGTTTGTTTAATAACATCTCTAACTGGAGGTCTTCAAGTATTGGATAAAGGCATAGATGGTGAGGTGGATGGTGGGGCAAAGGTTGCCTTTAGACATCCTCTGTGGGATGTATACTATAACCCCTGTTCTGTGAAAGAGGAAAAGAAGTTTTGTGTTTTTTTTTTTAACTTTTGGGCTTGCTCAAATAATAGCGAAATCTACTTTGGGACTGTGGTCCGACGTGCTGTTGGAGTGCACTTTAGTTGTAAATAACCACTCCCAAGATTATCAGGCAAGGCCTTCCTTAGGCCAGCACCGCGGCAGGCAGCCACGAGTCTCCTCACAGTACACAGTGTGGGTGTCCCTGGCTTCTTTGAACTCAAAGTGAGAAGCTTCCTGACAGAAGTAGAAGTATAGGCCGGGCGCGGTGGCTCATGCCTGTAATCCCAGCACTTTGGGAGGCTGAAGTGGGCGGATCACGAGGTCAAGAGATCAAGACCATCCTGGCCAACATGGTGAAATTCCGTCTCTACTAAAAATGCAAAAATTAGCTGGGCATGGTGGTGCGTGCCTGTAGTCCCAGTTGCTCCGGAGGCTGAGGCAGGAGAATCGTTTGAACCCAGGAGGCGGAGGTTGCAGCGAACTGAGATCGCACCACTGCATTCTAACCTGGTGACAGAGCAAGACTCTGTCTCGATAAAAAAAA